>NW_027095509.1:0-44160 GCF_036850765.1 Saccopteryx bilineata | reverse complement strand
GCAAGTAAAGCCCAAATGTAGTAGAAAGAAGGAAATAATAAAGATCAGAGCAGAAATAAATGACATAGAGGCTAAAGAAACAATACAGAGGAATGATGAAACCAGGAGCTGGTTCTTTGTAAAGGTAAACAAGATTGATGAACCTTTAAGTAGACTCACCAAGAAAAAGAGAGAGAGGACTCAAATAAATAAAATTAGAAATGGGAGAGGAGAAATAACAACTGACACAACAGAAATACAAAATATAGTAAGAAAATACTATGAAGAAATGTATGCCAAAAAACTAGACAACCTAGATAAAATGGACAAATTCCTTGCAACATACAATCTTCCAAAAATCAATCTGAAAGAATCAGAAAACCTAAACAGACCTATTACAACAAATGAAATAGAAACAGTTATCAAAAAGCTCCCAACAGGAGATGACGTCAGAGTAATGGCGGGGTAGGAAGCGATACCGATAAATCTCCCCCAAAACTCAACAAGATCTTCAACCAGAAACAGAAAAACCTATACTTGGAGCTTCCAGATGCTTCGCAATACACCCAAAGGTATGATTGAGTGAAAAATTGGCTAAATATATAACCAAACCCCGAAGGAAAAAGGGAGTAAGAAATGCTCCGCCTTCCTCACTAACCTAAACAGGGCGGCTTTCTCTGGTAACTGTGAATATAGAAACTGAGGCTGGAAAAGGGGGTGAATAGATCCAGGCCGCCGTGGCACAAACGGCCGAACCAGGCTGTGGCATACAGATCCAAGCTGAGGAAAATCTGATCCTGTGGCAACCCGGGCAATACAAGCTAACACTCGCGCCAAACCCAAACAAAGAAAGACAAGCAGAGCGGCCATTTTACCCGGTCTCCTGGTCGGTGCGCAGTTAGTGGGCGAGAATTTCTTCCTAGGCCCTGAGAGTGGGTGCCCGTGTTGCCCCACGGAGAGGCAGGGTCAGAGGCCTATCTGTGGGCCGAGGACAGAGTCTCTGGGCAGCCCCAGCGCCCTGGGAAAGCCACGCACGGGAGGGAGTGAGAACTACTTCCAACGGTGGAGATTTCCGTGCTGGTGAGGGTTTCACTCAGAGGGAACCGCGGCCGGCCTCATATCCTGGTGTGCGCGCGCAGATAAGGAGTGAGCGATTCCTCCGAGTGCCTCCGCAGTGCGCGCCCGTGTTATCGCAGAGAGGGGCAGAGTCAGGGGCCTTTGTGTGGGCCAAAGCGGAATCTCGAGCCGCCCCAGCGCCTTGCAAAAACCGCGCACGGGGACAGAGCGAGACTCAATTCCAATGCTACAACTTTTCCCTGCGGTTGGGGGTTTCACTCAGAGCATGAGACTGCTGGCTGGATATCCTGGTCGCAGACAGTGAGTGAGAGTTTCCTCCAAGTGCCCCCCAGAAGTGGGCGCCCGCTTCTGTTACCGGACAGAGTGGCAGAGCCAGTGGTCTTTGAGTGGGCGGAAAGCCCGCCTGATTATGCTAGCAGCTCTGACTGACTGAGCCTTACCCAGAGCCCTGTGCTGAGTGGAAATAGAGTGGGGAGTTGCCAGCTCTTTGAGCCTCTTACTATCCAGGCAGAGGCAGCAGCAACCCCATAGCTGGATTATCAGGCTACTAATTGAGGAAGGAAAGACTAGGAGAAAGGCTCCAGGAACACGGACTCTCTCACTGTTGGAGCCTATAAATGCTAATGAGCCTCGACTCCCACGAGACTAAAGCACAATACATGACATTGCCATAGAGACTTATCAACTGCAAGCCTCTACCTGAGCGTGCCAAAGGGGCAGAACCCGGGGTACAGAGTCACCGACCAGGAAGAGGGAGAGAAAAGAAAAAGCAAGAAGATAACCTCTCAAAATCAAGAATAATCTGCAGACTTTATAACCTATCACATTTTATTATATTTGTTTGTTTGTTTCTCTTATCTTCATTCTTGATACTTTTTTTTCTTCCTCCAATTTGGCCGATTAACTCTCTACTGGTCTTACTCTCTCCTCTCCTTGAACTACACTACCCATAAGTGTTACATCTCCCATTATCTTTTCTCTTCTCTTCCTTTCTCTCTATGAGGGTTGCACTCCAAAACCCTTAACTCTCTCTCTCTCCTTTCTTTTTTCTTCTTTTAGTGGTTCCCTCTTTTTTTTTCTCTCTCTCTCTTTCTTTTCTCCCTCTATATTAGTTTCTTCCTTTCTCCTTTACATCTCCTCTCATTCAAACCTCAATAACAAACAAATTATCTTATCTGGGACTCAAACCTATGTTTGTGGCATTTTGTGGGGTTTTTACTTCACCTTTTTAACTCACTAGCAGTGCTCCCATCCCTGGCTCTTCATATTATCTAGTTCTTGTTCCACTAAATACAATAGTAAGTTTTTAATTTGTACCCCCATTTTTCCGTTTTCCTCTTATTCCTCTCATCATAACTCTTAGACAACCAACACCTAAAAGCAAATCATTTTATTCTTGACCCAAATTTTTTCCTTATTTGCTTTTTGTGGGTCCATACGCTCTTTTTTTTTTTTTCTTTTTTTTTTTCTTTTTTTTTTTTTTTTGCCCCTTTATTACTTTTCCCCAATTCAGGCCCTCCATCACAGGCATTGTTTGTTATAATTAACAGTCCACCACAAGATTTTCTCAAAAAAGAAGGGAGAGGAGAGGAGAGGAAAAAAGGAGGGGGGGAATAATTTCCTTTTTTTTAATTTTTATTTTATTTTTCTTTATTTCATTATTAATTTTTTTAAAAAAAAACAACTCTTTCGATTTTTTATTTTTTAACTTTTTATTCTTTATTAAATCTCATTAATACTATCAACAAAACCACACTCAGATGCCATTAAGGAAGAGAAAATCGAATATCATGGATACAAAATAAAGAGAGGTAACACAGCTAGATGAGGAAAAATCTATGGAGAAAAAATTTAATATATTGGAAACCTTGGAGCTAAATGACAGAGAATTCAAGATAGAAATACTAAAAATCCTCGGAGATATACAAGAAAACAAAGAAAGGCAATTTAGGGAGCTCAGAAAACAACTCCACAAACACAAAGAATATATGTCCAAGGAAATTGAAACTATAAAAACAAATCAAACAGAGATGAAAAACTCAATTCACGAGCTGAAAAACGAAGTAACAAGCTTAGCTAATAGAACAGGTCAGATAGAAGAGAGGATTAGTGAAATAGAAGACAAGCAACTTGAGGCACAACAGAGAGAAGAAGAAAGAGACTCAAAAAATAAAAAAAATGAGATAGCCCTACAAGAATTATCTGACTCCATCAAAAAGAATAACATAAGAATAATAGGTATATCAGAGGGAGAAGAGAGAGAAAATGGAATGGAGAACATACTCAAACAAATAATAGATGAGAACTTCCCAAGCCTGTGGAAAGAACTAAAGCCTCAAGTTCAAGAAGCAAACAGAACTCCGAGTTTTCTTAACCCCAACAAACCTACTCCAAGGCATATCATAATGAAATTGACACAAACCAACAGCAAAGAAAAAATTCTCAAGGCAGCCAGGGAAAAGAAGAATACAACATATAAAGGAAGGCCCATTAGATTATCATCAGATTTCTCAGCAGAAACTCTACAAGCTAGAAGAGAGTGGACCCTAATATTTAAAGTCCTGAAAGAGAGGAAATTTCAGCCACGAGTACTATACCCATCAAAGCTATCCTTCAAATATGAAGGAGAAATAAAAACATTCACAGATACAGAAAAGATGAGGGAATTTATCATCAGAAAACCCCCACTCCAGGAATTACTAAAGGGGGTTCTCCAATCAGATACAAAGAACAAAAAAAAAAAACAGAGCCACAAGTAAAAGCTCCAAGAAGAACACAATAAAACCAAATTTAAACTGTGACAACAACAAAATGAAAGAGGGGGAGAAGATGGAGATTAACAGTAGCAAAGGACGATGGAGTGCAAAAGTACTCACAAAATAGTTCGCTACAATGAACAGGGCAGGGACCCTTTTTATTACTCAAAGGTAACCACCATTGAAAAAACCACCACAGAAGCACATGAGATAAAAAAGATAGCAACAGAGGAAAGATGTATGGAATACAACCAAATAAAAACAAAAGATAGAAAAACGAAAGAGAAGGATCAAACAAGACACAAAACTAACAGAAAGCAAGATATAAAATGGCAATAGGGAACTCACAAGTATCAATAATTACACTAAATGTAAATGGATTAAACTCACCAATAAAAAGGCACAGAGTAGCAGAATAGATTAAAAAAGAAAATCCAACTGTATGCTGCCTACAGGAAACTCATCTAAGTAACAAGGATAAAAACAAATTCAAAGTGAAAGGCTGGAAAACAATACTCCAAGCAAATAACATCCAAAAAAAAGCAGGTGTAGCAATACTCATATCGGATAATGCTGACTACAAGACAGGAAAAGTACTCAGAGACAAAAATGGCCATTTCATAATGGCTAAGGGGACACTGAATCAAGAAGACATAACAATTCTTAATATATATGCACCAAACCAAGGAGCACCAAAATATATAAGACAGCTACTTATTGATCTTAAAACAAAAACTGACAAAAATACAATCATACTTGGAGACCTCAATACACCGCTGACGGCTCTAGATCGGTCATCCAAACAGAGAATCAACAAAGACATAGTGGCCTTAAACAAAACACTAGAGCACCTGGATATGATAGACATCTACAGGACATTTCATCCCAAAGTGACTGAGTATACATTTTTCTCCAGTGTACATGGATCATTCTCAAGAATTGACCATATGTTGGGCCACAAAAACAACATCAGCAAATTCAGAAAAATCGTAGTTGTACCAAGCATATTTTCTGATCATAAAGCCTTGAAACTAGAATTCAACTGCAAAAAAAGAGGAAAAAAATCCCACAAAAATGTGGAAACTAAACAACATACTTTTAAAAAATGAATGGGTCAAAGAAGAAATAAGTGCAGAGATCAAAAGATATATACAGACTAATGAAAATGACAATACAACATATCAGAATCTATGGGATGCAGTAAAAGCAGTGATAAGAGGGAAGTTCATATCGCTTCAGGCATATATGAACAAACAAGAGAGAGTCCAAGTGAACCACTTAACTTCTCACCTTAAGGAACTAGAAAAAGAAGAGCAAAGACAACCCAAAACCAGCCGAAGAAAAAAGATAATAAAAATCAGAGCAGAAATAAATGAATTAGAGAACAGAAAAACTATAGAAAAAATTAATAGAACAAGGAGCTGGTTCTTTGAAAAGATCAACAAAATTGACAAACCCTTGGCAAGACTTACCAAGGAAAAAAGAGAAAGAACTCATATAAACAAAATCCAAAATGAAAGAGGAGAAATCACCACGGACACCGTAGATATACAAAGAATTATTGTAGAATACTATGAAAAACTTTATGCCACTAAATTCAACAACCTAGAAGAAATGGATAAATTCCTAGAACAATACAACCTTCCTAGACTGAGTCAAGAAGAAGCAGAAAGCCTAAACAGACCTATCAGTAGAGAAGAAATAGAAAAAAACATTAAAAACCTCCCCAAAAATAAAAGTCCAGGCCCTGACGGCTATACCAGCGAATTTTATCAAACATTCAAAGAAGACTTGGTTCCTATTCTACTCAAAGTCTTCCAAAAAATTGAAGAAGAAGCAATACTTCCAAACACATTTTATGAGGCCAACATAACCCTCATACCAAAACCAGGCAAGGATGGCACAAAAAAAGAAAACTACAGACCAATATCTCTAATGAATACAGATGCTAAAATACTAAACAAAATACTAGCAAATCGAATACAACAACATATTAAAAAAATAATACATCATGATCAAGTGGGATTCATCCCAGAATCTCAAGGATGGTTCAACATACGTAAAACGGTTAACGTAATACACCATATCAACAAAACAAAGAACAAAAACCACATGATCTTATCAATAGATGCAGAAAAGGCTTTCGATAAAATACAACACAATTTTATGTTTAAGACTCTCAACAAAATGGGTATAGAAGGAAAATATCTCAACATGATAAAGGCCATATATGATAAACCATCAGCTAACATCATATTAAATGGCACTAAACTGAAGGCTTTCCCCTTAAATCAGGAACAAGACAGGGTTGTCCACTCTCTCCACTCTTATTTAATGTGGTACTAGAGGTTCTAGCCAGAGCAATCAGACAAGACAAAGAAATAAAAGGCATCCATATCGGAAAAGAAGAAGTAAAGGTATCACTTTTTGCAGATGATATGATCCTATACATCGAAAACCCCAAAGAATCCACAAAAAGACTACTAGAAACAATAACCAATACAGTAAGGTCGCAGGATACAAAATTAACATACAGAAGTCAATAGCCTTTCTATATGCCAACAATGAAACAACTGAGAACGAACTCAAAAGAATAATCCCCTTCACGATTGCAACAAAAAAATAAAATACTTAGGAATAAACATAACAAAGAATGTAAAGGACTTATATAATGAAAACTATAAACCATTGTTAAGGGAAATTGAAAAAGATATAATGAGATGGAAGAATATACCTTGTTCTTGGCTAGGAAGAATAAATATAATCAAGATGGCTATATTACCCAAAGCAATATACAAATTTAATGCAATTCCCATCAAACTTCCAATGACGATTTTTTAAAGAAATAGAGCAAAAAATCATCAGATTTATATGGAACTATAAAAAACCCCGAATAGCCAAAGCAATCCTAAAGAAAAAGAATGAAGCTGGGGGCATAACAATACCTGACTTCAAACTCTATTATAGGGCCACGACAATCAAAACAGCATGGTATTGGCAGAAAAATAGACACTCAGACCAATGGAACAGAATAGAAAGTCCAGAAATAAAACCACATATATATAGTCAAATAATTTTTGATAAAGGGGCCAACAACACACAATGGAGAAAAGAAAGCCTCTTCAATAAATGGTGCTGGGAAAACTGGAAAGCCACATGCAAAAGAATGAAACTGGACTACAGTCTCTCCCCTGTACAAAAATTAACTCAAAATGGATCAAAGATCTAAACATAAGACCTGAAACAATTAAGTACATAGAAGAAGACATAGGTACTCAACTCATGGACCTGGGTTTTAAAGAGCATTTTATGAATTTGACTCCAATGGCAAGAGAAGTGAAGGCAAAAATTAATGAATGGGACTACATCAGACTAAGAAGTTTTTGTTCAGCAAGAGAAACTGATAACAAAATAAACAGAAAGCCAACTAAATGGGAAATGATATTTTCAAACAACAGCTCAGATAAGGGCCTAATATCCAAAATATACAAAGAACTCATAAAACTCAACAACAAACAAACAAACAATCCAATAAAAAAATGGGAAGAGGATATGAATAGACACTTCTCCCAGGAAGAAATACAAATGGCCAACAGATATATGAAAAGATGCTCATCTTCTTTAGCTATTAGAGAAATGCAAATCAAAACGGCAATGAGATACCACCTCACACCTGTTCGATTAGCTGTTATTAGCAAGTCAGGTAATAGCAAATGTTGGAGAGGCTGTGGAGAAAAAGGAACCCTCATCCACTGTTGGTGGGAATGTAAAGTAGTACAACCATTATGGAAGAAAGTATGGTGGTTCCTCAAAAAACTGAAAATAGAACTACCTTATGACCCAGCAATTCCTCTACTGGGTATATATCCCCAAAACTCAGAAGCATTGATACGTAAAGACACATGCAGCCCAATGTTTATTGCAGCATTGTTCACAGTGGCCAGGACATGGAAACAACCAAAAAGCCCATCAATAGATGACTGGATAAAGAAGATGTGGCACATATACACTATGGAATACTACTCAGCCATAAGAAATGATGACATTGGAACATTTACAGCAAAATGGTGGGATCTTGATAACATGATACGAAGCGAAATAAGTATATCAGAAAAAAACAGGAACTGTATTATTCCATACGTAGGTGGGACATAATAGTGAAACTAAGAGACATTGATAAGAGTGTGGTGGTTATGGGGGGGAGGGGGGAATGGGAGAGGGAAAGGGGGAAGGGAAGGGGCACAGAGAGAACAAGATAGAGGATGACGGAGGACAATCTGACTTTGGGTGGTGGGTATGCAACATAATTGAACGACAAGATAACCTGGACTTGTTATCTTTGAATATATGTATCCTGATTTATTGATGTCACCCCATTAAAAAAATAAAATTATAAAAAAAAAAAAAAAAAGCTCCCAACAAAAAAAGTCCAGGGCCCGATGACTTCACAATGGAATTCTACCAGATATTCAAAGAAGAACTAACTCCTATCTTTCTCAAACTATTTCAAAAAATTCAAGAGGAAGGAAGACTTCCAAGCTCCTTTTATGAGGCGACCATAATTCTGATTCCAAAACCAGGCAAAGACAACACACACAAAAAAAAAATTATAGGACAATATCCCTGATGAATATAGATGCTAAAATCCTCAACAAAATATTATCAAACTGGATCCAACAGTATATGGAAAAAATCATACACCATGATCAGGTGGGATTTATTGTGGGGAGGCAAGGCTGGTACAATATTCATAAATCAATCAATGTGATTCATCACATAAACCAAAAGAAGGAGAAAAACCAAATGATAATTTCAATAGATGCAGAAAAAGCATTTGATAAAATCCAGCACGCATTCATGATCAAAACTCTCAGCAAAGTGGGAATACAGGGAACAAACCTCAACATGATAAAAACCATCAATGAGAAACCCAAAGCCAACATCATACTCAATGGGCAAAAATTAAAAGCAATACCCTTAAGATCAGAAACAAGGCAGGGGTGCCCCCTTTACCACTCTTATTTAACATGGTCCTTGAAGTCCTAGCAACAGCAATCACACAAGAAGAAGAAATAAAAGACATTCAAGTTGGAAAAGAAGAAGTAAAACTATCATTATTTGCAGATGTTATGATATTGTATATAAAAAAGCCTAAAGTCTCAGTCAAAAAGCTACTGGACCTGATAAATGAATTCAGCAAAGTGGCAGGATATAAAATCAATACTCAGAAATCAGAGGCATTTTTATACACCAAAAATGAACAGTCAGAAAGAGAAATTAAGGAAACAATTCCCTTCACAATTACAACCAATAAAATAAAGTACCTAGGAATAAAATTAACCAAAGAGACTAAGACTTGTACTGGGAAAATTACAAAGCATTGATAAAAGAAATCAAGGAAGATACAAACAAGTGGAAGCATATACCATGCTCATGGTTAGGAAGAATAAACATAATTAAAATGTCTATATTACCCAAAGCAATCTATAAATTCAATGCAATACCAATTAAAATACCAATGACATATTTCAAAGATATAGACCACATATTCCAAAATTTTATATGGAATCAAAGCGAACACGAATAGCCTCAGCAATCTTAAAAAAGAAGAATAAAGTGGGAGGTATCACACTTCCTGGTATCAAGTTATACTACAAGGCCGTGTACTCAAAACAGACTTGTACTGACATAAGAACGGGCATATAGATCAATGGAACAGAACCCAGAACCCAGAAATAAAACCACAGTTCTATGGACAACTGATATTTGACAAAGGAGGTAAGAATATACAATGGAGTAAAGACAGCCTTTTTAACAAATGGTGTTGGGAAAATTGGACAGCTACCTGCAAAAAAATGAAAATAGGTCACAAACTTACACCACTCACAAAAAAAACTCAAAATAGATAAAAGACTTAAATGTAGGCCGTGAAACCATAAGCATCCTAGAAGAAAACATAGGCAGTAAGCACTCAGACATCTCTCGAAGCAATATATTTGCTGATTTATCTCCACGGGGAAGTGAAATAAAAGACAGGATAAACAAATGGGACTATATCAAACTAAAAAGCTTTTGCACAGCTAAAGACAACAAGAACAGAATAAAAAGACAAACTACACAATGGGAAAACATATTTGACAATACGTCTGATAAGGGGTTAATAACCAAAATTAAGTAAGTAAAAGGACCTAGCTTGTATGTGGTGACCAATGCTCAGAAATTTTCTGATGTCCAAAGATTAGGAGGTCTCTCATTCTGGACTGCTGCCATAGCACAAAAGAAAGTACATGTTAGAAAAAAAGTCACTTTGTGTTAAACAATTAGAAATAGTGTTTATGCCCCTGAATTTCAAGAGCAAAGAAAAGTCTTCTGGTGTTGTCACCACAGCAGATTGGATTATGATTTTATTTTTTTATTACCTCCGGTTTTCTCTAGTAAAATTTTTCCCCAGAAGACAATGGTTTGCTTCACCAGAGAGCTCAGTAGTAAAAGCACCACATTCATATGCTAATGTCATAGGTTTCATCCTGGGTCAAGGCACATACAGAAACATATTGTTGTTTCTGACTATCTGTCTGTCTTTTTTTCCCTTTATGGTTCCTCAATCATTAAAAAATAAATAAAGGAAAAAATGACAATGCCTTTTTTGTTGTTGTTTTTGCAGCTTAAGTTTCATAGAAGAATGAATTATGTTTTTCAAAATCTCACCCCAAGAGGAAATAAATTGTAAGGTTGTAAAGTACCATATTCCTCATGTATAAGAAGCCTCCCTGTATAAGACACACCTTAATTTTGGGGCACATAGTTTGAGAAAATGATACGAAGTGCAAATAAATGGGAAATGCAAATAAAACTACTACAACAACTATATAAGACGCAACCAGTTTTCTAAGCCCACATTTTTCAAAAAAGATAAGTCTTATACATGGGGAAATATTGTATACACATTCCAGATGTCTCTGTGAACAGTATTTTTTTTCTTTTTCATGTTTTTTTTTTACAGAGACAGGGAGAGAGTCAGAGAGAGGGATAAATAGGGACAGATAGACAAAAATGGAGAGAGTTTTTTATTATGTGCCAGGTGACAGGTCAATCAACTATTTTTTATTGTTACACCTTACATGTTCATTGAATCCTGTCTCATATATGCCTTGACCAGGAAACTACAGCTTATTGAGTGACCGCTTGCTGGAGCCAGCAACCTTGAACTCAAACTGGTAAGGTTTTCTCAAACCACATGAGCCAAGCTCAAGCTGGGCCCCTGGGATCTCAAATCTGAGTCCTCCGCATTGAAGTCAAATGCTCTAACCACAGCACAATCGCCTGCTCAGTCTGTGAACATTATCTTCTCTTACTTTCTCTGGATTTTATTTATTATCCTGGTACTTAGTATGGGTGGAAAGTCTGTGTATTTAAGGTTTTCTTGCCCTAAAATATATCCATCACTACATTTTTCCATAGGTTTCCTCATGTAGTTTTTATTTCCATTAATTTTAAGGTATTTTGGAATTTGAATTGTGATTTTGAGTGGTGGTTATTTAGGAGTGAATATCCTTACCTTAAAAAAAAGGGATTTTTAGTTAATTTCTATTACTGTTTACTATACTAAGTGTAATGACAACAAGAAAAATGTTTCATATCATTTTTAAGGTTAGAGGTAGTTGAAACTTGCTTGAAAGGACATACAGAATTATCTGTGGTAAATGTTTTCCAAGTGCGCTTCTCTGCTGCCTCCTCGTGTGCACCTTGGGAAAAACAGCTCAGAGCAGTTCACCTGGAAAAATACAGCAGTTCGGTGTTTTGCGTTATCTATCAATGTTGAATCCAAGTCTATCTAAAAGAAACTTTTATAACTTGTAAATATAAGGCACTTCTAGTTACTGCTTGCTACTTCTTCCAACGTTAACTGTAGTGAAAGCAAGAGATATACTTAGTATCATTTCAATCCTCTGAAGTTTGCTGGAACTTGCTTTATAGCACATACAAAAATGATCTCGGTTACATGTGCTTCTCTGCTGCCACCTCGTGTGCATCTTGGAAATCACGCCTCAGCACAGGTCCAAAGAAAAAGATTGGTAGAGAGAATTGTCTATAAACTTTGATACCAGTTTGCCGTTTCTGTAAAGTTTTTGTATATCCTTAGTAGTTTCTTTTCTGAAAATCTCTCGGTTCATCTTCTTTTACTTCTTTTGTTCCAGCCATGCTTTCATAAAGCCTTTGAAAGTGCCCATCATATACCAGGCACTGTGCTAGGAAATCCTTTCCCTGCACTCAGTGACTTCCCATTCTACTCTTTTCATTTCTGTCTTTTGAACTTCTTTTATTGAAATCTACTTAGTTTATTGTAAAATCAAATGTGCTTTGATTTGACAGGTTTGTTGAATTTTAACAGCTATTTTATTATAAAAATGTATTCTTATTGCAGAAGTGGAAGTGAAAATGATGTCAAAAAACAATGACAAATTTTCATAGAGATTTATCTACTGTTAATATTAGGACATTCCTTTCATTATCTTTCTGTACCTACTATATTTCTCTATGTATATGTACTCAGGTACATTGGGTGTTTGTACATCTGTGTGCATAGATGTGCATTGCACAAGAGCATTTCTCTCTGTTTCCACAGTGTTTTTCATTTGTGGATATCTGTGTATGTATGCAAATGACTATTTATTCATTCATTCAGGAAACATTTATTGTATTTCTATTATGTGCCAGGCACTGTGCTCGACAATGGTTGCCTATAGTGAATGAGACAGACTCACTTTCTTTCTTTATGAATACTACACTGTCATGGGGTAGACAGAAAGAAAAGAATATACATAAATAAAATAATCGTAAGTTGTAACAAGCACTGAATTTGGTAGTGCAATATCTTTGATCCCAGTTATGATTTTTTGTGGTGAGGTTCAGTATATCAGTTTCTGAGTAGGCAGAGTTGAGTTATAAGTCTCGGATTTTCAGCAATGTGTGTTCTCATGTATAAAAATGAGAAAATATAGACGTTATGAACCAAAGACCCTGGGAGGTGTACTGTGTTCAAAAGATCCTAGCTTGTATGTGGTGACCAATGCTCAGAAAAATTCTGGTCTCCCAAATTTAGGAGTTCTCTCAGTCTGGACTCCTGTCAAGGCACAAGATAAAGTGCATGTTATGAAGGGGGTCTGCTGGGGTCCAGCCCCGGGGGGGATCCAGGGGTCCCACAGGAGGAGACGGCATCGGTGAAAATCGAGTGAGAGAGCCGAATTCTTTTCTTTCTCTTTATTCTCTAGTTAGCATTTACTGCCAGGCATCTCTCCCAATGGCTAGTCTAACATTACTTTTTATGCACACACACTAAGTTACAATTACATGGTATTTTGAATACATCATTGTTTTAGTTTCACTATGGTTACATATTTCCAGATAACAGTTAATTCATATCTATAAGCTACAAGTCAGGTGGTAAGTTATTCAAAGTACAGTTATACAATAGTAATAATAATATTGGTACAAACTTCTAAAAGATTAGTACTAATTAATAACTCTATTTTACTCTTGTTGTGAGTCAAGGGCACAGAAAGAGATAGCAGACGAAATCATCAAGGACTAGCAGAGGACCACCGCTTGCTCAGGCAAATAGCCTTGAGTTCATGTAGTGTCCTAATTCTTTTCTCACAAGACTACAAAAGGCTTGCTATTAAGAAACTGACATAGTATAAAGAGTAATTTTTACTTAGAGATACATAGAGTGCACCTGCAAGATAGCTAGTAGCAACATAATATCAGAAGGCATTAGTTGCTACTGCTGCTATGAATCCCACCACATAACTCTCCTATTCTTGGAAAATACAAAAATCTCATGAGAATGTTTTACTGAGAAAAGCCCAGCAACTGTCTTCAGTGACAAAACAAGTCTTTTAACAAGACATTCTTTACTAGCCAGCTGCACTCCTATCCAAGGCCATGCAACAGGCCACTCCACTACACTTTACCTAAGATTCTAATGTCTAGTTAAACTTTATTTATTTACTATATTCATATACTAGCTAAGTTCTAACTTTATTCTTTCTAACATGATTAATAAGAAGAAGTTCTCCTACAAACTTAACCCTTTATGAGGGATATCATGGCCAGCCTCTTATGTTTATGAGCCCAGTTCAAGGGGCTTACAGGCTTTTCTGTGCAACTTATACCTTCTGTCTCATTTCCAAAGAAATTACTACAAATCTACAGGGAAAGCACGGTACTATTATCCCTGTGCTACAAATAATAGCACACACCCAGAAAAGGGGGGAATATAAGGCCAGATTAATTCAAAAGATTAAAGGGGGGAGTATCGTTGTGCCTATCCTTTGCGGTGACTTTGTCAACCCGCAGCTGTTGGTCTTACTGCGGTGACTCTATCTTCTTTTGCTGTGACTTTGTCAACCAGCAGTTGTGGATCTTCTTCTGCTGTGACCTAGTTAGCCAGCATTAGTGGATCGGCTCCCGAAAGGGGTCACTTTGTGCTAAATAATTGAAATAGTGTTTATGCCCCTGAATTTCAAGAGCAAAGAAAAGTCTTCTGGTGTTGTCACCACAGCAAACTAGATTATCATTTTATTTTTTCATTACCTCTGGTTTTCTCTAGTAAATTTTTTCTCCAAAGAGAATGGCTTGCTATCACCAGAGAGCTCAGTATTTAAAGCATCACACTCATACATTAATGTCATAAGTTTGCTCCTGGGTCATGGCACATACAGAAACAGATTGATGTTTCTGACTATCTGTCTGTCTTTTTCCCCCTTTATCATGCCTCTAACACGAATAAATAAATAAAAAAAATAACAATGGCTTTTTTTGTTGTTGCTTTTGCAGCTTAAATTGCATAGAGGAATGAATTATGTTTTTTCAAATCTCACCCCAAGAGGAAATAAATGGTAAGGTTGTAAAGTACCATATTTCCCCATGTATAAGAAGCCTCCCAGTATAAGACACACCTTAATTTGGGGGCACAAAGTTTTAGAAAATGATAACAAATGCAAATAAACGAGAAATTGAAGTTAAAAGTACTAAAACCACTGTATAAGGTTTTCTACCAGGCATTTTTCAAAAAAGATGAGTCTTATACATGGGGAAATATGGTATACACCCTCCAAATGTCTCTGTGAACATTTCTTTTTTTCATTTTCTTTTTCTTTTTTTTTACAAAAACAGGGAGGGTGTCAGAGAGGAGGTGTCTTACCTCCTTTGTCAAATATCAGTTGTCCATAGAGCTGTGGGTTTATTTCTGGGTTTTCTGTTCTGTTCCATTGATCTATGTGCCTGTTCTTAAGCCAGTACCATGCTGTTTTGAGAAAAATGGCCTTATAATATAACTTGATATCTGGAAGTGTGATATCTCCCGCTTTATTATTCCTTTTCAAGATTGCTGATGTTATTCGTGTTCTCTTTTGGTTCCATATAAATTTTTGAAATATGGGTTCTGTATCTTTGAAGTAAGTCATTGGTATTTTAATCGGTATTGCATTGAATTTATAAATTGCTTTGGGTAATATAGACATTTTAATGATGTTTATTCTTCCTAACCATGAGCAAGGTATATGCCTCCACTTATTGGTATCTTCCCTGATTTCTTTTATCAATGTTTTATAACTTTCCAAGTACAAGTCTTTAATCTCCTTGGTTAGATTTATTCCTAGGTACTTTATTTTTTTGGTTGCAATGGTAAAGGGGATTGATTCCTTGATTTCTCTTTCTGACAGTTCATTATTAGTGTATAAAAATGCCCCTGATTTCTGACTATTGATTTTATATCCTGCCACCTTGCCGAATTCATTTATCAGGTCTAGTAGTTTTTTGACTGAGATTTTAGGGTTTTTTATAAACAATATCATGTCATCTGCAAATAATGATAGTTTTACTTCTTCTTTTCCAATTCGGATGCCTTTTATTTATTTATTTTTTTGTATTTTTCTGAAGTTGGAAACGGGGAGAGACAGTCAGATAGACTCCCGCATGAGCCCGACCGGAATCCACCTAGCACGCCCTCCAGGGGCGACACTCTGCCCACCAGGGGGCGATGCTCTGCCACTCCCGGGTGTCGCTCTGCTGTGAACAGAGCCACCTTAGCGCCTGGGGCAGAGGCCAAGGAGCCATCCCCAGCACCCAGAGCCATCTTTGCTCCAATGGAGCCTTGGGTGCGGGAGGGGCAGAGAGAGACAGAAAGGAAGGAGGGGGTGGGGGTGGAGAAGCAAATGGGAGCTTCTCCTATGTGCCCTGGCCGGGAATAGAACCCAGGTCCCTCACATGCCACGCCGACGCTCTACCACTGAGCCAACCGGCCAGGGCCAACTTTTATTTCTTTTTCTTGTCTGATTGCTGTAGCTAGGACTTCCAGAACAATGTTGAATAAGAGTGGTGAAAAGGGGCACCCCTGCCTTGATCTTGATCTTAAGAGGATTGCTTTTAATTTTTGCCCATTGATTATGATGTCGGCTGTGGGTTTGTCATAGATGGCCTTTATCATGTTGAGGTATGTTCCCTGTATTCCCACTTTGCTGAGAGTTTTGATCATGAATGGGTGCTGGATTTTATCAAATGCTTTTTCTGCATCTATTGAAATGATCATGTGGTTTTTCTCCTTTCTTTTGTTTATGTGATGGATCACATTGATTGATTTGCGAATATTGTACCAGCCTTGCCTTCCAAGAATAAGTCTCACTTGATGATGTTCTATGATTTTTTTCATATATTGTTGGATCCAGTTTGCTAATATTTTTTTGAGGATTTTTGCATCTAAGTTCATCAGGGATATTGTCCTATAATTTTTTTTGTGTGTGTTGTCTTTGCCTGGTTTTGGAATCAGAATTATGCTCGCCTCATAAAAAAAGTTTGGAAGTCTTCCTTCCTCTTGAATATTTTGAAATAGCTTGAGAAGGATAGGAGTTAGTTCTTCTTTGAGTATTTGGTAGAATTCACTTGTGAAGCCATGAGGCCCAGGACTTTTCTTTTGGGGGAGTTTTTTGATAGCTGTTTCAATCTCATTTGTTGTAATTGGTCTGTTTATGTTTTCTGATTCTTCCAGATTGATATTTGGAGTATTATATGATTCAAGGAGTTTGTCCATTTCTTCTAGGTTGTCTAGTTTTTTGGCATACAGTTTTTCATAGTATTTTCTTACAATATTTTTTATTTCTGTTGTATCAGTTGTTATTTCTCCTCTCTCATTTCTAATTTTATTCATTTGAGTCCTCTTTCTTTTTTTCTTGGTGAGTCTCGTTAAAGGTTCATTGATCTTGTTTACCTTTTCAAAGAACCAGCTACTGGTTTCATTGATCCTCTGTATTGTTTCTTTAGCCTCTATGTCATTTATTTCTGCTCTGATCTTTATTGTTTCCTTCCTTCTGCTAGCTCTGGGCTTTACTTGCTGTTCTTTTTCAAGTTCTTTTAGATTCAGGGTTAAGTTGTTTATTTGAGCTTATTCTAGCTTTTTGAGGTATGCCTGTAATGCTATAAACTTCCATCTCAGGACTGCTTTTGCTGTGTCCCATAAATTTTGAGTTGATATATGCTCATTATCGTTTGTTTCTAGGAAATTTTTAATTTATTCTTTGATCTCAATGTTAACCCATTCGTTATTTAATAACATGCTAATTAGTTTCCAAATGTTTGAATGTTTTTCGATTTTTCTATTGTGGTTGATTTCTAGTTTAATGCCATTGTGATCAGAGAAAGTGCTCAATATGATTTCAATCTTCTTAAATTTCTTGAGACCGTTTTTGTGCCCTAACATGTGGTCTATTCTAGAGAATGTACCATGAGTGCTTGAAAAGAATGTATAATCTGCTGTTTTAGGGTGAAAGGTTCTGAAAATACCTATTAAATCGAGTTGATCTAATAAGTCCTTTAAGTCTGCTGTTTCTTTGTTAATTTTATTCTTGAGGATCTATCTAATGATGTTAATGAGGTATTGAAATTCCCTACTATTATAGTATTGCTGTTGATCTCACCCATTAAGTCCATCAAAGTCTGCTTTATATATTTAGGTGCTCCTATATTAGGTGCATAGATATTGATAATGGTTATATCTTCCTTTTGGATTGCTCCCTTTATCATTATGTAGTGACCTTCTTTATTTCTAAGTGTGGTCTTTGTTTTAAAGACCATTTTGTCTGATATAAGTATTGCTACCCCAGCTTTTTTTTCATTTCCATTTGTGTGAAATATTTTTTTCCATCCTTTCATCTTCAGTCTGTGTGCATCTTTTTTGTTTTTATTAAATTTAATGCATTGACATTGATAAATTAGGGTATATATGTTGAGAGAAAACATCTCTAGATTATTTTGACATTTGATTGTGCTCTATACCACTCCCCCAAAGTTAAATTGTCTTCTGTCACCTTATATCTGGTTTTCTTTGTGCCCCTCCCCTCCCCCAACCTCTCTCTCCTTCATCACCCCATGACTCCTCCCCCCACCCCTACCCCTGTTGCCATCACAATCTTGTTCATGTATCTGAGTCTCATTTTTATGTCCCTTCTATGTATGGATTCATATAGTTCTTAGTTTTTGTTTTTTTACTTATTTCACTCCGTATAATGTTATCAAGGTTCATCTATGTTATTGTAAATGATCTGATGTCATTATTTCTTATGGCTGAATAGTATTCCATAGTATATATGTACCAAAGCTTTTTAATCCACTCGTCCTCTGACAGACACTGGGGCTGTTTCCAGATCTTTGCTATTGTGAACAATGCTGCCACAAACATGGGGGTGCATTTCTCCTTTTGGAGCCGTTCTATGGTGTCCTTGGGGTGTATTCCTAAAAGTGGGATAGCTCGGTCAAAAGGCAGTTTGATTTTCAGTTTTTTGAAGAATCTCCATACTGTTTTCCACAGAGGCTGCACCAGTCTGCATTCCCACCAGCAGTGCAGGAGGGTTCCCTTTTCTCCACATCCTCGCCAGCACTTATTCTGTGTTGTTTTGTTGTTGAGCGCCATTCTGACTGGTGTGAGGTGATATCTCATTGTGGTTTTAATTTGCATTTCTCTAATGATTAGTGTTGTTGAGCATTTTTTCATATTCCTGTTGGCCATCTGTATGTCCTCTTTGAAGAAGTGTCTATTCATCTCTTTTGCCCATTTTTGGATTTGATTGTTTGTCTTCTTGGTGTTGAGATTTACGAGTTCTTTATAAATACTGGTTCTTAACCCCCTATCCGACGTATTGTCAAATATGTTCTCCCATTGTGTAGTTTGTCTTTTTATTCTGTTCTTGTTGTCTTTAGCTGTGCAAAAGTTTTTCAGTTTGATATAGTCCCATTTCTTTTTCCTCTCTTTTATTTCACTTCCCCATGGAGATAAATCAGCAAATATATTGTTCTGAGAGATGTCCGAGAGCTTACTGCCTATCTTTTCTTCTAAGATGCTTATGGTTTCACGGCCTACAGTTAAGTCTTTTATGTATTTTGAGTTTATTTTTGTGAATGGTGTAATCTGGTTATCTAGTTTCATTTTTTTTGCAGGTAGCTCTCCAATTTTCCCAACACCATTTGTTAAAGAGGCTGTCTTTAATCCAATGTATTTTCTTGCCTCCTTTGTAAATTATCAGTTGTCCATAGAACTGTGGGTTTATTTCTGGGTTTTCTGTTCTGTTCCATTGATCTATATGCCTGTTCTTATGCCAGTACCAGGCTGTTTTAAGTACAATGGCCTTGTAGTATAACTTGATATCAGGAAGTGTGATACCTCACACTTTATTCTTTTTTAAGATTGCTGATGTTATTCGTGTTCTCTTTTGGTTCCATATTAATTTTTGGAATATGTATTCTATATCTTTGAAGTATGTCATTGGTATTTTAATTGGTATTGCATTGAATTTATAGATTGCTTTGGGTAATATAGACATTTTAATGATGCTTATTCTTCCTAACCATGAGCACGGTATATGCTTCCACTTGTTTGTATCTTCCTTGATTTCTTTTCTCAATGCTTTGTAATTTTCCCAGTACAAGTCTTTAGTCTCCTTGGTTAATTTTATTCCTAGGTAGTTTATTTTTTTGGTTGTAATTGTGAAGAAGATAGTTTCCTTAATTTCTCTTTCTGACTGTTCATTGTTGGTTTATAAAAATGCCTCTGATTTCTGAGTATTGATTTTTTATCCTGCCACTTTGCTGAATTCATTTATCACGTCCAGTAGCTTTTTGACTGAGACTTTAGTGTTTCCTATATACAATATCATATCATCTGCAAATAATGATAGTTTTACTTCTTCTTTTCCAACTTCAATGCCTTTTATTTCTTCTTCTTTTCCGATTGCTGTGGCTAGGACTACCAGGACTATCTTAAATAAGAGTGGTGAAAGGGAGCACCCCTGCCATATTCATGATCTTAAGGGTATTGCTTTTAATTTTTTCCCATTGAGTATGATATTGGCTGTGGGTTTCTCATAGATGGCTTTTATCATGTTGAGGTATGTTCCCTGTATTCTCACTTTGCTGAGAGTTTTGATCATGAATGGGTGCTGGATTTTATCAAATGCTTTTTCTGCATCTATTGAAATTATCATATGCCTTTTCTCCTTCTTTTTGTTTATGTGATGAATCACATTGATTGATTTACGAATATGGTACCAGCCTTGCTTCCCCAGAATAAATCCCACTAGATCATGGTGTATGATTTTTTCCATATATTGTTGGATCCGGTTTGATAATATTTTGTTGAGGATTTTAGCATTTGTATTTATCAAAGATATTGGCCTATAATTTTCTTTCTTTGTGTTGTCTTTCCCTGGTTTTGGATTCAGAATTATGCTCGCCTCATAAAAGGAGCTTGGAAGTCTTCCTTCCTCTTGAATTTTTTGAAATAGTTTGAGAAGGATAGGAGTTAGTTCTTCTTTGAATATTTGGTAGAATTCCGTTGTGAAGCCATCGGTCCCTGGACTTTTCTTTGTTAGAAGTTTTTGATAACTGTTTCGATCTTCTTTGTTGTAATCAGTTTGTTTAGGTTTTCTGATTCTTCTAAATTGATTTTTGGAAGATTGTATGTTTCAAGGAATTTGTCCATTTTATCTAGGTTGTCTAGTTTTTTGGCATAAAGTTCTTCATAGTATTTTCTTACAATATTTTCTATTTCTGTTGTGTCAGTTGTTAGTTCTCCTCTCTCATTTCTAATATTATTCATTTGAGTCCTCTCTCTCTTTTTCTTGGTGAGTCTACTTAAAGGTTCATCAATCTTGTTTACTTTTTCAAAGAACCAGCTCCTAGTTTCATTAATCTTCTGTATTGTTTCTTTAGCCTCTATGTCATTTATTTCTGCTTTGATCTTTATTATTTCCTTCCTTCTACTACATTTGGGCTTTACTTGCTATTCTTTTTCTAATTCTTTTAGATGCAGGATTAAGTTGTTTATTTGAGCTTTTTATAGCTTCTGAAAGTGTACCTGTAGTGCTATGAACTTCCCTGTCAGCACTGCTTTCACTGTGTCCCATAAATTTTGAGTTGTTGTATGCTCATTGTCATTCGTTTCTAGGAATTCTTTTATTTCTTCTTTGATCTCATTCTTAATCAATTCATTATTTAACAACCTGCTATTTAGTTTCCATGTGTTTGAGAATTTTTGGGCTTTTCTGTTGTGATTCTTTTTTAGTTTCATGCCGTTGTGTTCCGAGAAAGTGCTTGATATGGTTTCAGTCTTCTTAAATTGGTTGAGAGCACTTTTGTGCCCTTACATGTGGTGTATCCTAGAGAATGTACCATGAGCACTTGAAGAGAATGTATATTCTGCTGCTTTAGGGTGAAAGGTTCTGAAGGTATCTATTAAATCGAATTGATCTAATAAGTCTTTTAAGTCTGCTATTTCTTTGTTAATTTTCTTTCTTGAGGATGTATCTAGTGATGTTAGTGAGGTGTTGAAATCCCCTACTATTACAGTATTGCTGTTGATCTTGCCCTTTAAATCCATCAAAGTCTGCTTTATATATTTGGGTGCTTCTATATTAGGTGCATAGGTATTTATAATAGTTATATCTTCCTGTTGGATTACTCCCTTTATCATTATGTAGTGGCCTACTTTATCTCTTACTAAATCCTTTGTTTTAAAGTCCAATTTGTTTGATATAAGTATTGCTACCCCAGATTTTTTTTTATTTCCGTTTGCATGAAACATTTTTTTCCATCCTTTTACCTTCAACCTATGTGTGTCTTTTGACAACATCTATATGGGTCCTGTTTTTTTATTCACGCAGCTACCCTATGTCTTTTGATTGGATCATTTAATCCATTTATATTTAAGGTTATTATTGATATGCAGTTGTTTATTGCCATTTTATTCTTTAAAGGTGTATCCCTTTTTTTGCTATATTCTTCCCTCTTTGCTCTGTTTACAACAGGCCCCTTAACATTTCCTGCAGCATTGGTTTGGTTGTAATGAATTCCTTGAGTTGTTTTTTGTCTGGGAAGCTTTTTATTTCTCCTTTGATTTTAAACTATAGCCTTGCTGGATAAAGTAGTCTTGGTTGTAGTTTCTTGTTCTGCATTACTTTTAATATATTTTGCCATTCCCTTCTGGCCTCAAGTGTTTCTGTTGAGAAGTCGGATGTCATCCTTATGGGGGCTCCTTTGTAGGTGATAACTTTTTTTTCTCTTGCAGCTTTTATATTTTCTCTTTATCGCTTAGGTTTAGTAGTTTAATTATGATGTGTCTTGGTGTAGGTTTCTTTGGGTTTCTCTTTAGTGGAGTCCTCTGTGCTTCTTGGATTTGTGAGAGTTTCTCTTGCATTAATTTAGGGAAGTTTTCAGCTATGATATGATTGAACAAATCTCTATCCCTTGTTCTTTTTCTTCTTCTTCAGGAACCCTTATGATGCGGATGTTATTTCTCTTCATGCTGTCACAGAGCTCTCTAAGAGTTTCCTCTGACATTTTGAGTCTCTTTCTCTTTTCGTCTCTGCTTTCATGCCTTCATTCCAGTTGTCCTCTAACTCGCTGATTCAATCCTTTGCTCTATCTTGTTTTTAATTCCTTCCATTGTGGTCTTTATTTCTGATATTGTCTTTTTCATCTCTGACTGATTCTTTTTTATACTTGCTATTTCTTTATTTAGGTTTTCATAATGACCATCCATTGTTGTTCTAAGATCCCTAAGCATCCTTACAGTCATTATTTTGAACTCCATATTTGAAAGTTTAATTTTTTCCATATCACTCAGTTCATCTCTCGAAGGTGTCTCTTGTGGTTTCATTTGGATTGCACTCCTTTGTCTTCTCATTATCTGTTTTTTGGTGTTTTATTTGTAGAGATGGTTGAGTCTAGGCTTGGTGTTGTCTGCCTCCCATTTTCAGTTGTTATTTCTAGGTCTTTTTGTGTTGGTATGGGCTGTTATCTGTAATCCAGTTTCGGATTTGGGCAGTTTGGAAGTCTTGATTTGTTTGTTTTCTTAACAGGTGATAGTCTTGTTTACTTATCTCAGCAGGGGGCTTTCTTGAAACTGTATCCAGCAATATGATGGGTGTAACCTGAAACTCTAAAGGCCTCTTTTGCCATCTAATCTCACTGGGGGCAGGGTGTTTTCTCAACTTCAGTGGGGGGAGGTGTATCTCAGATCTCCATGGAGACCTGAGTTACTGCCCCTCCTCCCCACTTCTTGTTTTCTGCTCTGTCTTGTTGCGCTGATTGGAGCTGGATAAATGCCCGGAGATCTCTGATCCAGAAGCACTTCAAATCTGTTTTGTGAAAGGTTCAATCCCTCCCCCAGCTATGGCCGCCTCCAGCACAGATAGTCAGCTTTTTTTTTTTTAAAGATTTTTTTAAATTTATTCATTAGAGAGAGAGAGAGAGAGAGAGAGAGAAGGGGGAGGAGCAGGAAGCATCAACTCCCATATGTGCCTTGACCAGGCAAGCCCAGGGTTTTGAACCGGCAACCTCAGCATTTCCAGGTTGACGCTTTATCCACTGCGCCACCACAGGTCAGGCACAGATAGTCAGCTTTTTTAGTTCGTTTTCTGCATTTTTTAGCCCCTCACACTCTGTCCCTCTCTCTGTCCTTTCCACTTGGGAGATAAGCTTGTCTTTTCAATGCACCTCGCTCCCTGGTAGCCAAGCAAGTGGCTGTAAGCAGTAGTTTCTGCTCTTTTCCCTCTGAGATCCTCTCTGGGCTCTCAGCCTCAACCGCCCCCTCCGTCCCAGTAAGCAGAGGAGGTTCAGGCACTCCTTTCCAGGATTGTTGTGGTTTCTTCTTTGCTCCTTGGTTTTGGAGAGCTGTTCTTGCAGTTCAGAGTTCATTTTTTATGCTGATTTTTCCTAAATTGATTTGTATTCCAGTTTGGTGGTGGGAGCTGGGCGTCTGTGCATCCGCCTACTCCACTGCCATCTTTTTTCCTCTGTGTGCATCTTTTGATTTAAGGTGTGTCTCCTGTAGACAGCATATGTATGGGTCCTGTTTTCTCATCCACGCAGCTACCCTATGTCTCTTGATCAGATCATTTAATCCATTAACATTTAAGGTTATTACTGATATGTAATTGTTCATTGCCATTTTTTTCTTTAAAACAGTTTTCCTCTTTTGCTATATTATTTTTTTTTCTTTGGTCTGTTTACAACAGGTCCCTTAGTGTTTCTTGCAGCCTTGGTTTTGTTGCAGTGAATTCCTTGAGTTTTTTTTTTTTGTCTGTAAAGCTTTTTATTTCTTCTTCAATTTCATATGATAACCTTGCTGGATAAAGTAGTCTTGGTTGTAGGTTCTTGTTCTGCATTGCTTTGAATATTTCTTGCCATTCCCTTCTGGCCTCAAGTGTTTCTGTTGAGAAGTCAGAAGTCATTCTTGGGGGCTCCTTTTAGGTGATAGTCTTTTTTTCTCTAGAAGCTTTTAATATTTTCTCTTTATCATTTAGCTTTGGTATTTTAATTATGACGTGTCTTGGTGTTGGTTTCTTTGGGTTTCTCCTTAATGGAGTTCTCTGTGCTTCCTGAACATGTGAAATGTTTTCCTGCCTTAATTGGGGGAAATTTTCTGCTATAATATGTTTGAACAAAGTCTTTATTTCTTGTTTTTTCTCTTCTTCTTCAGGAACCCCTATGATGTGGATGTTATTTCTCTTCATGTTGTCACAGAGCTCTCTTAGAGTTTCCTCAGACTTTTTGAGTCTCTTTTCTGTTTTCTGCTCCGCTTCCGTGCCTTTATTTATTGTGTCCTCTAAATCACTGATTTGATTCTCTGCTTCATCCATCCTGCTTTTAATTCCTTCCATTGTATTCTTTATTTCAGATATTGTATTTGTCATTTCTGACTGGTTCTTTTTTATTATTTCAATGTCCTTTTTTATATTTGTTATCTCTTTATTTAGGTTTTTGTAATGGCCATCTATGGTTGTTCTAATATCTTTGAGCATCCTAACTATTGTTATTTTAAATTCTGCATCTGGTAATTTGGTTATATCTGATTCACTTAGTTCCTTTTCTGGGGATTTCTCTTGGTTTATTTGTGTTGTATTTCTCTGCCTCTGCATTTTCTCTTCGTGAGAGTGGCTGTTATCACACACTTGGGTGTACAAGCATTGGTGGCCTTGGCCTTTGCCCTGACCCTGTGTGTGACATTATGGTCAGTCCTGAGGGCACTGGGGTGCACCTTGGCTCAGCTGTGGGTCTCTGCCTGTTTCCGGGCTTTCGCCCTGCCCTTGCTGGAAGAGCCCGTTCAAGGGATGGCTGCTAGCCTTGGCTCTACTGCTGGGCAGGACTGCGTGCCCAAGCTCAGCTCAGTAACATAACTCGGCCTCTTCTGGGCTTTTGGCTCCACCCACATGGGAGAAGCAGGTTACCAAGTCAGACTGCAAGCCTGGGTTTCATGGGCTGGGCAAGGCTGTGCTACTGCACCCTTGCTCAGGGACTGGTCTTCACCCTTTCCGGGGTTCCCACCCTTCTTTCACAGGCTGGATTACAGGCTGCTGGCAGCTGAGCTTGATTGCTTTTGCATGCCCCCTTCTCCCCAGCCAGGCAAGATTGAGCTCACACCTGATACCAGTGGTGGCCAGCTGGCTTCCACCCCTGCCAGCAGAACCATGCTTTTGTCTCCCACTGCTGCCCACCCTCCGGTGAGCACTCAGCCGAGTGGGTGGGAGTGTTGCAGCTCGGACCCTAAGACTCACTACTGTAGATCCAAATGCTCCCTCCTTCTATGCGACTCTGCTCTGAGTGCCACGGTGGAACTTGCTTGGCTGCTCTCATGCTTCCCTTTGCTGGTATTGCTGTTTCCAGGGGAAATATTCACTTCAGCTTTGGAGAGTGACTCGTCCCAGTGGTTAGGGTGACTATCTCCCAAAATATTTCACCCTGTGCCTTCTATATTACACTCTCTTCCTGTTACTCTGGTCCTATCCTCTCTCCCTGTTCCCAGGAGCCCCGGATGAGTGGTTGTGAGAGAGTTTTGTGTGGTCCCTTTAAGAAGGATCCTGGGTCTGAGAAATCAGACTCTTTCTCACAAAAAGTATCCTGACTTGTTTCCAGCTAAATACAGTCCTTATGCTTCTTCTGGGCTCTGGGGCTGCACACTGGGGCTTTGTTCCTGGGGCTCAGGACCCTTACCCCTCTGCTAAACTCACTTCCCGCCACGCAAGTCTCTCCCTGCTGCCGTTCGCTCTGGGGAGCTGGACAGCCCTCTCCGCGTTTTTGCTTTTCCTACCAGTCTCGGTGTGGTTTCTTCAGTGTTCCTTCGTTGAAGAGTCCTCTTAGTTTAGTCCCAAGTTGGTTTTTCCAGATGCTAGTTCTTAAAATTAGTTTGTAATCCACTTTGGTTCTGGGAGCTGGGTGTTGGTATGTCCGCCTACTCCAGTGCCATCTTGTCTAATCCAATATTTTTTTGTTTTACTTTCTCTGGATATTATTTAGTATATTGGTTCATAGTATGGGTGGAAAGCCTGTGTATTTTAAGGTTTTCATGCCCTAAAATATATTCATCACTACTTTTTTCCATAGGTTTTCTTATGTAGTTTTTATTTCCATTAATTTTAAGGTATTTTGTAACTTGAATTGTGATTTTGAGGGGAGGTTATTAAGGAGTACATTTTTTTACCTTCAAAAATGGAATTTTTAGTTAATTTCTATTACGGTTTACTGTATTAAGAGTAATTACAACAAGAAACATGCTTTATACCATTTCTAATGTTAGAGGTAGTTGAAACTTCCTTGATAGAACATACAGGATTATCTGTGGTAAATTTTTTCCAATTGCGCTTCCCTGCTGCCACCAAGTGTTGACCTTGGAAATAACAGCTCAGATCAGTTCACCAGGTAAAATACATCAGTTGGGTGTTGTGCATTATCTATCAATGTTAAATCCAAGGCTATCTAAAAGAAACTTGTATAAATTGTAATTATAACGAATATCTAGTGACTGCTTGCTACTTCTATCAACATTAATTGTAGTGAAAGAAAGAGATATACTTGGTATGATTTAAATCCTCTCATTTTGGCTGGAAAATGCTCCATACCACATACAATAATGGTCTCTGTTACATGGGCTTTTCTGCTGCCAACTCGTGTGCATCCTGGGAGTCATGCCTCAGTTCAGGTCCAAAGGAATTGTTTGGTAGAATACATGGTCTATAAATATTGATCCCAATTCACCGTTTCTGTAAAGATTTAGTGTATCTTTAATGGTTTGTTTTCTAAAAATCTCTCGGTTCATCTTGTTTTTATTCTTTACTTCCAGCCATGCTTTCATAGAGCCTTTGAAAGTGCCCATCATATACCAGGCACTGTGCTAGGAACTCATGTCCCTGCACTCAATGACTTCCCATTCTACTATTTTAACTTCTTTCTTTTGAACTTCTTTTATATAAATCTACTTCGTGTATTGTAAAATAGGATGTGCTTTGATTTTAAAAGTACTTTGAATTTTAACAGATTTTTTATTATAAGAAAAGTTATTTTATTGCAGAAGTGCAAGAAAAATGATTTCAAATACAACAGCAACAAATTTTTATACAGATATATTTATTGTTAATATTAGGACATTTTCTTTCCATATTCATTGTGTACCTATTATATTTCTCTATGTATATATACTCAGGCATATTCTGTGTGTGTATATCTGTGTGCATAGATTTGAATTGCACATGAGCATATCTCTCTGTGTCCACAGTGTTTGTCATTTGTGGATATCTGTGTATGTATGCAAATGATTATTTATTCATTCTTTCAGGAAATACTTATTGTATTTCTATTTATGCCAGGCACTGTACTCGACACTGTTTGCCTATAGTAAATGAGACAGACTCACTTTCTGTCCTTATGAATACAACAATGTCATGGGGTAGACAGAAATAAATAAATATACATAAATAAAATAATCAAAAGTTTAACAAGCACTGAATTTGGTAGTGCAATATCCTTGGTGTCATTTATAATTTATTGTGGTGAAGTTCAGTATATCAGTTTCTCAGAAAGCAGAGCCAAGTCATAAGTCTCAGTTTTTCAGCAATGTGTGTTCTATGGTATAAAACTGAGAAAATATAAAAGTCATAAAACAAAGACCCTGGGAGGTCTTCTGTGAGCAAAAAAACTAGCTTTGATGTGGTGACCAATGCTCAGATAAATTTTGATGTTCAATGCTAAGGAGGTCTCTCAGTCTAGACTGCTGCCACGGCACAAGAGAAGCTACATGTTAGAAAAGGGGTCACTTTGTGCTAAACAATTAGAAATAGTGTTTATGCCCCTGAATTTCAAGAGCAATGAAAAGTCTTCTGATGTTGTCACTACAGCAGACTAGATAATCATTTTATTATTTAATTACCTCTGATTTTCTCTAGTAAATTTTTTTCCCAAAATACAATGGCTTACTCTCACCAGAAAGCTCAGTAGTTAAAGCATCACACCCATACGCTAATGTCATAGATTTGCTCCTGGGTCAAGGCACATACAGAAACAGATTGATGTTTCTGACTATCTGTCTGTCTTTTCCCCCCTTTATCCTGCCTCTAATATGAATAAATAAATTAAAAAATGACAATGGCTTTTTTGTTGTTGTTCTTGCAGCTTAAATTACATAGAAAAATGAATTATGTTTTTCAAAATCTCACCCCAAAAGGAAATAAATGGTAAGGTTGTAAAGTACCATATTTCCCCATGTATAAGAAACCTCCCTGTATAAGATGCACCTTTAATTTTGGGGCATAAAGTTTGAGAAAATGATAACAAATGTGAATAAATGGAAAATGCAAGTAAAAATTACTACAACCACAGCATAAGACGCACCCAGTTTTCTAAACACACATTTTTCAAAAAAGATTACTCTTATACATGGGAAAATATGGTGTACACCCACGAAATGTGTCTGTGAACATTTCTTTATTTCTTTTTTTTAACGAGACAGAAAGAGACTCACAGAGAGGGATAAATAGGGACAGACAGACAGAAATGGAGAGATTATTTATTATGTGCCAGGTCACAGATCAATCATCAGTTTTTTGTTGTGACCACTTACGTGTTCATTGACTCCTGTCTTGTATGTGCCTTGAACAGGGGGCTACAGCTGATTGAGTGTCCGCTAGCTCGAGCCAGCAAAATTGGGCTTATGCTGCTGAACTTTGCTAAAACCACATGAGCCCACACTCAAGCTGGCACCCTTGGGGTCTCAAAACTTGGTCCTTCGCATTTCAGTCAAATGCTCTAACCACTGCACCATCGCCTGCTGAGGCTGTGAATATTTTTTATTTTACTTTCTCTGAATTTTATTCAGTATCCTGGTTCTTAGTATGGGTAGAAATGCTGTGTATTTTAAGGGTTTCTTGCCCTAAAATATATTCATCACTACTTTTTTCCATAGGTTTCCTTATGTGGTTTTTATTTCCATTAATTTTAAGGTATTTTGTAACTTGAATTGTGACATTGAGGGAGGAGGTATATAGGATTAAATTTTTTTACCTTAAAAAAAGGATTTTTAATTAATTTCTATTACTGTATACTGTATTTAGTGTAATTAAAACAAGAAACATGCTTTATATCATTTTTAAGGTTAGAGGTAGTTGAAACTTACTTGATAGAACATACAGGATTATCTGATGTAAATGTTTTCCAAGTGTACTTCCTGCTGCCACCTTGTGTGCACCTTGGAAATAACAGCTCAGATCAGTTCACCAGGAAAATACATCAGTTGGCTGTTGTGTGTTATCTATCAATGTTAAATCCAAGGCTATCTAAAATAAACTTGTATAAATTGTAAATATAAGAAATTTCTAGTTACTGCTTTCTACTGCTTTCAACGTTCATTGTAGGGAAATAACAAGATATACTTGGTATCATTTCAATCCTCTGAATTTGGCTGGAACTTGCTGCATAGCACATACAATAATGGTCTCTGTTAAATGTGCTTCTCTGCTGAAACCTTGTGTGTATCTTGGAAATTATGCCTCAATACAGGTCCAGAAATGTAGTTTGGTAGAGAGCATTGTCTATAAACATCAAATCCAATTTGCCATTTCTATAAAGTTTTTTTGTATCCTTAGTGGTTTTTTTTTTTTAAATCTCTCAGTTCATCCTTTTATCTTCTTTCCTTCCAGCCATGCTTCCGTAAAGCCTTTAAAAGTGCCCATGATATACCAGGCACTGTGTTAGGAACTCATGTCCCTGCACTCAATGACTTCCCATTCTACTCTTTTAACTTCTGTCTTTTGAACTTTTTTATATAAATCTATGTCGTGTATTGTAAAATAGGATGTGCTTTGATTTGACAAGTGTGTTAAATTTTAACAGCTTTTTTATTATAAAAAATATATTCTTATTGCAGAAGTGCAAGAAAAATGATCTCAAATACAACAACAACAAATTTTCATACAGATATATCTACTGTTAATATTAGGACATTTTCTTTTCATATTCTTTGTGTACCTATTATATTTCTCTATGTATATATACTCAGGTATATTTGGTGTGTGTACATCTGTGTGCATAGATGTGCATTGCACATGAGCATATCTCTCTGTGTCCACAGTGTCTGTCATTTGTGGATATCTGTGTACGTATGCAAGTGACTCTTTATTTATTCATTCAGGAAACACTTATTGTATTTCTATTATGTGCCAGGCACTGTGCTTGAAACTGGTTGCTGAATGAGACACACTCACCTTTTCTCTTTATGAATAATACACTGTTATGGGGTATACAGATGAAAAATACATAAATAAAATAATCGTAAAATTAACAAGCACTGAATTTGGTAGTGCAATATCTTTGATGTGAGATTTCAAGGGTGCCAGCTTTAGTGTGGGCTCATGTGGTTTGAGCAAAGCTCACCAGCTTCAGCACAAGGTCGCTGGCACTAATGAGTGTTACCTCGATCAGCTGTAGCCCCCTGGTCAGGGCACATATGAGAAAGGAGTCATTGAACACGTAAAGTGTCACAACAAAAAACTGACGATTGATCACTGACCTGGTACATAATAAAAACTCTCTCCATTTATGCACACAAATGTACACACACCCAATGTACCTGAGTACATATACATATAGAAATATAATAGGTACACAAAGAATATTGAAAAAATTGTCCTGGAGATGATGTCAGAGTAATGCCGGGGTAAGAAGCGATACCCATAAATTTCCTCCAAAACTCAACAAGATCTTCAACCAGAAACAGAAAAACCTATCCTTGTAGCCTCCAGATGTTTTGCAATACAACCGAAGGTATGGTTGAGCGAAAAATTGGCTAAATATATAACCAAACCCCGAAGAAAATAGGGAGTAAGAAATGCTCCGCCTTCCTCACTAACCTAAACAGGGCGGCTTTCACTGGGAACTGAGAATATAAAAACTAAGGCAGGCAAAGGGGGTGAATAGATCCAGGCCTCAGCACAAATGGCCGAAGCAGGCTGTGGCACAAAGATCCAAGCCGAGGAAAAACTCTTCCGGTGGAAACCTGGGCAATACAATCTAACACTCAAGTCAAACCCAGACAAAGAAAGACAAGTGTGCCAGCCATTTTCCCCGATCTCCTGGTCAATCCATGCAGATAGTGGGCGAGAGATTCCTTCCAAAGCCCCGGGAGTGGGCGCCCGTGTTGTCCCACAGAGAGGCAGAGTCAGAGGACTTTTTGTGGGCTGAATGCGGAATCTCCAGACTGCCCCAGCGCCCTGAGGGAACCACGCATGGGGAGGGAGTGAGAACTAATTCCAACGCTGAAACTTTTTTGTGCGCGTGGGGGTTTCACTCAGAGGGTGAGGCTACCGGCCTGACATCCTGGTCTGAGCACGCAGATAGTGAGCAAGAGATTACTCTGAGTGCCTCGGCAGTGGGTGCCCGTGTTACCCCACAAAGGGGCAGAGCTAGGGGCCTTTGTGTGGGCCAAAAGCAGAATCTTGGGCCACCCCAGCATCTTGAAAACGCTGCACATGGGGATGAAGCGAGGGCCAATTCCAATGCTGGAACTTTTCCATGCGGGTGGGGGTTTCACTCAGAGGGTGAGACTTCCGGCCTGATATCCTGGTCTGCACGCACAGATAGTGAGCGAGAGTTTCCTCCAAGTGCCCCAGGAGTGGACACCCCCCCATGTTACCTGTCAGAGTGGCAGTTCCAGAGGTCTTTGAGTGGGTGGAAGCCTTGCCTGATAATGCTAGCAGCTCTGACTGACTGAGCCTTACCCAAAGCCCTGTGCTGAGTGGGAATAGAGTGGGGAGTTGCCAGCTCTTTGAGCCTCTTATTATCCAGGCAGAGGCAGCAGCAACCTCATAGCTGGATTATCAGGCTACTAATTCAGGAAGGAAAGACTAGGAGAAAGGCTCCAGGAACACATACTGTCTCACTGTCCTAGCCTATAAATGATAATGAGTCTCGACTGCCAACGAGACTAAAGCAAAATACATGACATCGCCACAGAGACTTATTAACTGCAAACCTTTACTTGAATGTGCCAAAGGGGCATAATCTGGGGTACAGAGTCACCAACCAGGAAGAGGGAGAGAAAAGAAAAATCAAGAAGATAACCTCGCAAAATCAAGAATAATCCGCAGACTTTATAACCTATCCCATTTTATTATATTTGTTTGTTTGTTTCTCTTATCTTCATTCTTGATATTTTTTTTCCTTCTCTAATTTGGTCTTTTAACTCTCTGCCGGTCTTACTCTCTCTTCTCCTTGAACTACACTACCCATATGTGTTACATCTCCCATTATCTTTTCTTTCCTCTTCCTTTCTCTCTATGAGGGTTGCACTTTAAAAGCCTTTACTCTCTCTCTCTCTCTCCTCTTTTTTCTTTTTTCTTCTTTTAGTGGTTCCCTCCTTTTTTTTCTCTCTCTCTCTTTCTTTTCTCCCTCTATATTAGTTTCATCCTTTCTCCTTTACGTGTCCTCTCAGTCAAACCTCAATAACGAACAAATTATTTTATCTGGGACTCAAACTCATGTTTGTGGCATTTTGGGAGTTTTTTTACTTCACCTTTTTAACTCACTAGAAGTGCTCTCATCCCTGACTCTCCATTTTATCTAGTTCTTGTTCCATTAAGTACAATAGTAATTTTTTATTTTGTCCCCCCATTTTCCTGTTTCCCTCTTATTCCTCTCATCATAACTCTTAGTCAACCAACACTTAAAAGCAAATCATTTTATTCTTGACCCAAATTTTTTTTTATTTTCTTTTTGTAGGTTCCCCCCCTTTTTTTGCCCCTTTATTAATTTTCCCCAATTCAGGCCCTCCATTACAGGCATTGTTTGTTCTATTTAGTACAATATAATTCACAATTCACCACAAGATTTTATCAAGAAAGAGGGGAGAGGAGAGGAGAGGAAAAAAGGAGGGGGGGAATAATTGTCTTTTTTTAATTTTTATTTTATTTTATTTTTTATTTCATTATTAATTTTTAAATAAAAGACAACTTTTTTCGATTTTTTAATTTTTTAACTTTTTTTCTTTATTAAATCTTATTAATACTATCAACAAAACCACCCTTGGATGCCATTAAGGAAGAGAAAATTGAATATCATGGATACAAAAGAAAGAGATGTAAAACAGCTAGATGAGAAAAAATCTATGGAGAAAAATTTAATGTATTGGAAACCTTGGAACTCAATGACAGAGAATTCAAGATAAAAACCCTAAAAATCATCCAAGATATACAAGAAAACAGAGAAAGGACATTTAGAGAGCTCAGAAAACAACTCAATGAACACAAAAATATATTTGCAAGAAATTTGAAACGATAAAAGCAAATCAAACAGAGATGAAAAACTCAATTCATGAGCTGAAAAATGAGGTAACAAGCTTAGCTAACAGAACAGGCCAGATAGAAGAGAGAATTAGTGAAATAGAAGACAAGCAACTTGAGGCACAACAGAGAGAAGAAAGAGACTCAAAAATTTAAAAAAATGAGATAGCCCTACAAGAATTATCTGACCCCATCAAAAAGAATATAAGAATAATAGGTATATCATAGGGAGAAGAGAGCGAAAATGGAATGGAGAACATAAAAAAGTAATAGATGAGAACTTCCCAAGCCTGTGGAAAGAACTAAAGCCTCAAATTCATGAAGCAAACAGAACTCTGAGTTTTTTTAACCCCAAATATGGTATTTTAAAACCTTACTACCTATTTCCTCTTGTGGTGAGATTTTGAAAAACATAATTCATTCCTCTATGCAATTTAAGCTGCAAAAACAAAAAAAAATAGGCATGGTCATTTTTTCTTTTATTTAATTATTAATGTTAGAGAGAGGAAGTGGAGGGAAAAAGACAGACAGATAGTCAGAAACGTTCATCTGTTTCTGTATGTGCCTAGACCCAGGACCAAACCTATGACATTAGTGTACGGGTGTGATGCTGTATCTACTGAGCTCTCTGGTGATACCAAGCCATTGTCTTTAGGGGGAAAGATTACTAGAGAATATCTGAGGTAATTAAAATGTAAAACAATAATTTAGTCTGCTGTGGTGACAACACCAGAAGACTTTACTTTGCTCTTGACAGTCAGGGGCATAAACAATATTTCTGATTGTTTACCATGATGTGACCCCTTTCCTAACATGCACTTTTTTCTTGTGCTGTTGCAGCAGTCCAGACTCAGAGACCTCCTAAGCTTTGGACATCAGAATTTATCTGAGACTGGGTCACCACTTACCAGCTAGGTTCTTTTGATCACAAAACACCTCCCAGGGTCTTTGTTTCAGCACTTGAGAATTATCTCAGTTTGATAGCTGAGAACACACATTGCTGAAGAACTGAAACTTATGTCTCAGCTCTGCATTTCGAGAAACTGATATACTGAACGTCAACACGATTAATAAAAACTGGGATCAAGACATTGCAGTACCATTTCCAGTGCTTGTCACAAACTTATAATTATTTTATTTATGTATATATTTTTTTCCTTTGTCTACAGCATGACAGTGTATTATTCATAAATACAGAAGGTGAGTCTGACTGTTTCACTATAGGCAAAATGTTTCAAGCACAGTGCCTGGCACATAATAGAAATACAAATAGTGTTTAATGAATGAAAGAATAAATAGTAATTTGCATACATACATAGGTTTCCAAAAATAATAAACACTGTGGACAGAGAGATATATGCTCATGTGAAATGCACATCTATGCACACAGATGTATGCACACCCAATGTACCTTAGTCTGTATAGATAGAGAAATATAATAGGTACACTAAGAATATGGAAAGATAATGTCATAATATTGACAGTAGTTATCTCTGTATGAAAATTTGTTGTTTTGTTTCCTTATCATTTTTCTCGCACTTCTGCAATCAGAATACAGTATAATAAAAAAGCAGTTAAATTCAACCTGCTTATCAAATCAAAGCATTTCCTATCTTAAAATACATTAAGAAGATTTAAATAAAGGAGTTCAAAAGACAGAAGTAAAAATAGTAGAATGGGAAGACATTGAGTGCAGCAACTAGTCATGTAGTTCCTAACACAGTGCCTGGTATATGATGGGAATATTCAAAGGCTTTATTAAAGCATTGCTGGAAGGAAAGAAGAAAAACAAGATGAACCGATAGATTCCCAGAAATCAAATCACTAAGAATACACAAAACCTTTACAGAAATGGCAAATGGAAATCAACATTTGTAGACAATCCTCTCTACCATTCCTTTCCATTGGATCTGTACGCAGGTGTGATTCCCAGGATGCACACAAGGTGGCATCAAGGAAGCACTTGCAACAGAGACCATTATTTTATGTGCTATGGAGCAAGTTCCAGCAAACTTCAGACGATTGAAATGATATAAAGTGTATCTCTTGCTTACACTACAGTTAACATTGAAACAGGAAGCAAACAGTAACTACAACTCCCTTATATTTACAAGTTATAAAAATATCTTCTAGATAGCCTTGGATTCAACACTGATAGATAACGCACAACACCAAACTGCTGTATTTTTCCAGGTGAAATTCTCTGAGCTGTTATTCCCATGGTACACACGGGGTGGCAGCAGAGAAGCGCACTTGGAAAACATTTTCCACGGACATTCCTGTATGTTCATTCAAGCAAGTTTCAACTACCTCAAACTTTTAAAATCATATAAAGCATGTTTCTTGTTTTCATTATACTTACTCTAGTAATCATTCATAAAAACTAACTAAAAAACCCTTTCTTTTTTAAGTTAAGAAATTCACTCCTAAATAACTCCCCTTCAAACCCACAATTCAAGTTACAAAATACTTGAAAATTAATGAAAATAAAGACTACATGAGAAAATCTATGGAAAAATGTAGTGATTAATACATTTTAGGGGAAAAAAACCTTAAAATACACAGCCTTTCCACCCATACTAAAAACCAGGATACTAACTAAAATCCAGAGAATGAAAAAGAAAAAAAATGTTCACAGATTGACAAGGCAGTGGCGCAGTGTGTAGAGCATTTGACTGAAATGCACAGTACCCAGATTTGAGATTCCAAGTTCAACAGCTTGAGCGTGGGCTCACCTTGTTTTAGCAAAGCTCAACAGCTTGAACCCAAGGTCGCTGGCTTGAACAAAGGCTCACTCAGTCAGCTGTAGCCTCCTGGTCAAGGCACATATGAGAGAGCAGTTAATGAACAACTAAGGTGTCCCAACTAAAAACTGATGATTGATCTGTGATCTGGCATATAATAAAAAATTTTCTCCATTCCTGTCTGTCTGTCCCAATCTATCCCTCTCTCTGACTTTCTCTATGTCTTTGTAATAAGAATGAAAAAGGAAAGAAAGAAATGTTCACAGAGACATTTGGAATTTCTATCCATATTTTTCTATGTATAAAACTCATCATTTTAAAAATGTGGGGTTTGAAAACTGGATGAGACTTATACAGTTGTTGTTGTATTTTACTTGAATTTCCTGTTTATTCACATTTGTTATCATTTTCTCAAATTTTGTGTCCCAAAATTAAGGTGCTTCTTATACAGGGAGGCTACTCATACATGGGAAAATATGCTACTTTATAAACTTAACACTTATTTCCTCTTGGGGTGAGATTTTGGAAAACATAATTTATTCCTCTAAGCAATTTAAGCTGCAAAAGAAAAAAAAAGCCATTGTCATTTTTCTTTTATTTAGTTCTTAATGTTAGAGGGAGGAAGAGGGGGGAAAACAGACAGACAGATAGTCAGAAACATCAATGTGTTTCTGTATGTGCCTAGAAACAGGACCAAACCTATGACATTAGTGCATGAATATGACGCTGTATCTACTGAGCTCTCTGGTGATAGCAAGCCACTGTCTTTAGGGGAAAAATTACTAGAGAAAACCTGAGGTAATTAAAAAGTAAAACAATAATGTAGTCTGCTGTGGTGACAACACCAGAAAACTTTATTTTGATCTTGACAGTCAGGGGCATAAACAATATTTCTAATTGTTTACCAAAATGTGACCACTTTCCTAACATGCACTTTTTTTCTTGTGTTGTTGCAGCAGTCCAGACTCAGAGACCTCCTAAGCTTTGGACATCAGAATTTATCTGAGACTGGGTCACTACTTACCAGCTAGGTACTTATGGTCACAGAACACCTCCCAGGGTCTTTGTTTCAGCACTTGAGAATTTTCTCAGTTTGATACCTGAGAACATGCATTGCTGAAGAACTGAGACTTATGTCTCAGCTCTGCCTATCGAGAGACTGATATACTGAATGTCGTCATGATCAATGAACACTGGGATCAAGACATTGCACTACGATATCCAGTGCTTGTCACAAACTTATCATTATTTTATTTATGTATATTTTTTCTTTCTCTGTATAGAACATGACAGTGTATTATTCATAAAGACAGAAAGTGATTCTGTCTCTTTCACTATAGGCAAACGGTGTCAAGCGCAATGTCTGGCACATGATAGAAATACAATAAGTGTTTAACGAATGAAAGAATAAATAGTAATTTGCATACATACACAGGTATCCACAAATGATAGACATTGTGTTCACAGAGTGATATGCTCATGTGCAATGCACATCTATGCACAAAGATGTATGCACACACAATATACTTTAGTACGTATAGATAGAGAAATATAATAGGTACACTAAGAATATGGAAAGATAATATCATAATATTGACAGTAGTTATCTTTGTATAAAAGTTTGCTGTTTTGTTTCCTTATCATTTTTCTTGCACTTCTGCAATAAGAATACCATTTCTATAATAAAAAAGCAGTTAAATTTAACATACTTGCCAAATCAAAGCACATTCTATCTTACAATATATTAAAAAGATTTAAATATAGGAGTTCCAAAGACAGAAGTAAAAATAGTACAATGGGAAGACATTGAGTGCAGCAACTAGTCATGTAGTTCCTAGCACAGTGCCTGGTATATGATGGGAATATTCAAAGGCTTTATTAAAGCATTGCTGGAAGGAAAGAAGAAAAACAAGATGAACCGATAGATTTCCAGAAATCAAATCACTAATAATACACTAAAACTTTACAGAAATGGCAAATTGAAATCAACATTTGTAGACAATCCTCTCTACCATTCCTTTCCATTGGATCTGTACTAGGCGTGATTCCCAAGATGCACACGAGGTCGCAGTAGAGAAGCACATGTAACAGAGACCATTATTGTATGTGCTATGCAGCAAGTTTCAGCAAGCTTCAGAGGATTAAAATGATATCAAGTAGGTCTTTTGCTTTCACTAGAGTTAACGTTGAAACAAGTAGCAAACAGTAACTAGAAATTTATTATATTCACAAGTTATAAAAGTATCTTCAAAATAGTCTTTGTTTCAACATTGATAGATAATCCATAGGACCCAACTTTTGTATTTTTCCAGGTGAACTGCTCTGTGGTAATCCCAAGGTGCCCACAAGGTGGCAGCAGAGAAGCACACAGGGAAAACATTTCCCACAGACAATCCTGTATTTTCTTTCATGCACGTTTCAACTACTTCAAACCTTTCAAATAATATAAAGCATGTTTCTTGTTGTCATTACACTTACACTAGAAATCAGTAATAAAAACTAACTAAAAAACCCTTCCTTTTTAAGTTATGAAATTCACTCCTAAATAACCCCCGCTCAAAATCAACAACCAAAAAGCCCATCAATAGATGACTGGATAAAGAAGATGTGGCACGTATACACTATGGAATACTACTCAGCCATAAGAAATGATGACATAGGATCATTTATAGCAAAATGGTGGGATCTTGACAACATTATACGGAGTGAAATAAGTAAATCAGAAAAAACCAGGAACTGCATTTTTCCATATGTAGATGGTACATAAAAGTGAGACCAAGAGACATTGACAAGAGTGTGGTGGTTACAGGGGGAGGGGGGAGAGGGAGAGGGAAGGGGAGGGGGAGGGGCACAAAGAGAACTAGATAGAGGGTAACAGGACAATCTGACTTTGGGTGATGGGTATGCAACATAATTGAACTTTAAGATAACCTGGACATATTACCTTTGAATATATGTATCTTTATTTACTGATGTCACCCCATTAAAAATAAATACAATAAAAAAAGAAAAAAAATTCAAATTAAGAAATACTTTAAACTTAATGGAAATAAAACTACATAAGAAAACCTATGGAAAATGTTGTGATGAATACATTTCAGTGGAAAAAAACCTTAAAATACAAAGCCTTCCACCCATACTATGAAACGGGATACTAAACAAAATCCAGAGAAAGTAAAAGAAAAACATTTTTGCAGCCTGAGCAAGCGGTGGCACAGTGGAAAGAGCATTTGACTGGAATGCGGAGGACCCAGGTTTGAGATCCCAAGGTCGCCAGCTTGAGCGTGGGCTTTTCTGTTTTAAGGAAAGCTCACCAGCTTTAGCACATTCGGCTCATTGGCTCGAGCTAGGGGTCACTCAGTCAGCTGTAGTTCCCTGGTCAAGGCAGAATGAGAGAGCAGTCAATGAATAACTAAGGTGTCACAACAAAAAACTGATAATTGATCTGTGACCAGGCACATAATAATAAAAAAAAAACTTTACATTCCTGTCTGTGTGTCCCTATGTATCCCTCTCTCTGACTCTCTCCCTCTCTCTGTAAAAAGAAAAGAAAAGAAAAGAAAGAAAGAAAGAAAGAAAGAAAGAAAGAAAGAAAGAAAGAAAGAAAGAAAGAAAGAAAAGGTTCACAGAGACATTTGGCAGGTGTATACCATAATCCCATTGTTTAAGACTCATCTTTTTTAGAAAATGTAGGGTTGGAAAATGGGGTGTGTCTTACACAGTGGTTGTAGTATTTTTTACATGCATTTCCTTTTTCTTCTCATTTGTTATCATTTTCTCAAATTTTGTGCCCAAAAATGAAGGTGTGCCTTCTACAGGGAGGCATACTCTGCATGGGGAAATATGGTACTTTAAAAACTTACTATCTATTTCCTCTTGTGGTGAGATTTTTTTTTTGAATTTTTCTGAAGCTGGAAACGTGGAGAGACAGTTAAACAGACTCCCGCATGCACCCGACCGGGATCCACCCGGCATGCCCACCAGAGGCTACGCTCTGCCCACCAGGGGGCGAGGCTCTGCCCCTCTGGGGCATCGCTCTGCTGTGACCAGAGCCACTCTAGCGCCTGGGACAGAGGCCAAGGAGCCATCCTCAGTGCCCAGGCCATCTTTGCTCCAATGGAGCCTTGGCTGCGGGAAAGGAAGGGAGAGACAGAGAGGAAGGGGGGGGTGGAGAAGCAAATGGGCACTTCTCCTATGTACCCTGGCCAGGAATCAAACCCATGTACCCCTCACACCAGGCCAACGCTCTACCGCTGAGCCAACCGACCAGGGTCTTGTGGTGAGATTTTGAAAAACATAATTCATTCCTCTATGCAATTTAAGCTGCAAAAAAAAAAAAAAAAGGCATTGTCATTTTTTCTTTTATTTAATTATTAATGTTAGGGAGAGGAAATGGGGGAAAAAGACAGACAGATAGTCAGAAACATCAATCTGTTTCTATATGTGCCTTGAACCAGGACCAAACCTATGACATTAGTGTATGAGTGTGATGCTTTAACTACTGGGATTTCTGGTGCAAGCAAGCCATTGTCTCTGGGGGGACAAAATTACTAGAGAATACTTGAGGCAAATAAAAAATAAAATAATAATCTAGTCTGCTGTGATGACAACACCAGAAGACTTTTCTATGCTCTTGACAGTCAGGGGCATAAACAGTATTTCTGATTGTTGAGTACGAATTGACACCTTTTCTAACATGCCCTTGTGCCGTGCCAGTGGTCCATACTGAAAAACCTCCTAAGCTTTGGTTTTCAGAATTTATCTGAACCTCGGTCAGCACTTACAAGTTAGGTTCTTCTGGTCACAGAAGTATCTTTTAGATAGCCTTGGATTCAACATTGATAAATAACGCACAACATCCAACTGCTGTTTTTTTCCAGGTGAACTGCACTGAGTTGTTATTCCCAAGTTGCACATGTGGTGGCAGCAGAGAAGCACACTTGGAAAATATTTACCAGAGACAATCCTGTATGTTCTTTCAAGCAAGTTTTAACTACCTCAAATATTTTAAATGATATAAAGCATGTTTCTTGTTTCATTAAACTTAATCTAGTAATCAGTAGTAGAAACTAATTAAAAAACCATTCCATTTTTAAGTTAAGAAATTAACTCCTAAATAACCCATCCTCATTATTACAATGCAAGTTACAAAATACTTTTAAATTAATGGAAATAAAAACTACATAAGAAAACCTATGGAAAATGTAGTGATGAATATATTTTAGTGGAAAAAAACCTTAAAATACACTGTATATAGAGCATCACACCCATACACTAATGTCATAGGAGAGAGAGATAGATAGGGAAACACAGACAGGAATGGAGAGAGTTTTTTATTATGTGCCAGGTTTCAGATCAATCACCAGTTGTTTGTTGTGACACCTTAGTTTTTCATTGACTGCTCCCTCATATGTGCCTTGACCAGGGAGCTACAGCTGACCCAGTGACCCCTATCATGAGCCAGCCCCCTTGGGCTCAACTGATGAGCTTTGCTGAAACCAGAAGAGCCACGCTCAAGCTGGCATCCTTGAGATCTCTAACCTGGGTCCTCCATATTTCAGTCAAAAGTTGTATCCACTGCTCCACTGCATGTTCAAGCTTGGAACATTTTTTTGTTTTACTTTCTCTGGATTTTATTTAGTATCCTGGTTCTTAGTATGAGTGGAAGGGCTGTGTATTTTATGGTTTTTTTCCCCTAAAATGTATTCATCATTATATTTTTCCATAAGTTTTCTTATGTAGTTTTTATTTCCATTGAATTTAAAATATTTTTTTACTTTAATTGTGATTTTGAGGGGGGGTACTTAGGAGTGAATTTCTTAACTTAAAAAAAGAAGGACTGTTTAGAACTTGTAAATATAAGGAATTTTTAGTTAATGTTTGCTTCTTGTTTCAACATTAACTGTAGTGAGAGCAAGACATATACTTGATATCATTTCAATCCTGTGAAGTTTGCTGGAACTTGCTCCATAGCACATATAATAATGGTAACTATTACATGTGCTTATCTGCTGCCACCTCGTGGGCATCTTGGCAATCACGCTTCAGTACAATTCCAAAGGAAAGTTTTGGTAGAGAGCATTGTTTACAAACGTTGATTTCAATTTGCCGTTTTTGTAAAGTTTTTGTGTATCCGCAGTGGTTTGTTTTCTGGGAATCTCTCAGTTCATCTTGTTTTTCTTCTTTTATTTCAGACAAACTTTCATAAACTCTTTGAAAGTGCCCATCATATGCCAGGCACTGTGCTTGGAACTCATGTCCCTGCACTCAATGACTTCCCATTCTACTATTTTTACTTCTGTCTTTTAAACTTCCATTATTTAAATCTTTTTAATGTATTGTAAAAGATGATGTGCTTTGATTTGACAAGTTATAGAAATTTAACGGCTTTTTTTATTATAAAAACAGTTTTCTTATTGCAGAAGTGCAATAAAAATAATAAGAAAAACAAAACAAAAAATTTTCATACAGAGATACCTACTTTTAATATTAGGACATTTTATTTCCATATTCTTGGTGCACCTATTATATTTCTCTATCTATATATACTCAGGTACATTGGGTGTGTGTATATCTGTGTGCATAGATGTGCATTGCACATGAGCATATCTCTCTGTGTCCACAGTGTCTGTTATTTGTGTATATCTGTGTATGTATGCAAATGACTATTCATTCATTCAGTAAACACTTATTGTATTTCTATTATGTGCCAGGGAATGTGCTTGACAATGGTTGCCTATAGTGAATGAGACAAACTGACTTTCTGTCCTTATGAATACTACACTGTTATGGGGTAGAGAGAGGATGTAGTGCAATGTATTTAGTCCCAGTTTTGATTGATCATGGCGAGGATCAGTATGTCTGTTTTTCAAAAGGCAGAGCTAAGACATAAGTCTGGGTTCTTCAGCAATGTCTGTTCTGAGCTATAAAACTGAGAAAATTTACAAGTGATAAAACAAAGACCCTGGGAACTGTTATGTGATTAAAAGAACCTAGCTTGTAAGTGGTGACTCTGGCTCAGATAAATTTTCATGTTCAATGATTAGGAGGTCTCTCAGTCTGTACTGCTGCCAAGACACAGGAAAAAGTGCCTGTTTGGAAAGGTGTCACTTCGTGCTAAATAATTAGAAATAGTGTTTATGCCCCTGACAGTCAAGAGCAAAGAAAATTCTTCTGGTGTTGTAACTGCAGCAGACTAGTATATTATTTTATTTTTTAATTATCTCAGGTTTCCTCTAGTAATATTTTTCTCCAAGAGACAATGTCTTGCTCTCACCAGAGAGCTCCGTATTTAGAGCATCACACCCATACACTAATGTTATATGTATGGTCCTGGGTCAAAGCACATACAGAAACAGATCGATGTTTCTGACTATCTGTCTGTCTACTTACCCCCTCTTCACCTTCTAACGTTAATAATTAAATAAAAGAAAAATAACAATGGCTTTTTTGTTG
>NW_027095508.1:0-78003 GCF_036850765.1 Saccopteryx bilineata | reverse complement strand
GAAAATATCTCAACATGATAAAGGCCATATATGATAAACCATCAGTCAAACATCATATTAAACGGCATAAAACTGAGAACTTTCTACCTTAATTCAGGAACAAGACAGGGTTGTCCACTCTCCTCCACTCTTATTTAATGTGGTTCTAGAAGTTCTGGCCAGAGCAATCAGACAAGACAAAGAAATAAAAGGCATCCATATCGGAAAGAAGAGTAAAGCTATCACTTTTTGCAGATGATATGATCCTATACATCAAAAACCCGAAGGACTCCACAAAAAGATTATTAGAAACAATAAACCAATACAGTAACAGTCGCAGATACAAATTAACATACAAAAGTCCATAGCCCTTTTCTCTATGCCCAACAATGAAATATTAGAAAACGAACTCAAAAAAATAATCCCCTTCACAATTGCAACAAAAAAATAAAATACCTAGGAAAAACATAACAAAGAATGTAAAGGACCTATATAACGAAAACTACAAGGCATTATTAAGAGGAAATAGAAAAGACACAATGAGATGGGAAAAATATTCCTTATTCCTTGGATAGGAAGAATAAATATAATTAAATGGCCATATTACCCAAAGCAATATATAAATTTAATGCAATTCCATCAAAATTCCTATGAGATTTTTTAAAGAAATGGAACAAAAAATCATCAGATTTATATGGAACTATAAAAAACTCCGAATAGCCAAAAGAATCCTAAGGAAAAAGAATGAACCTGGGGGCATTACAATACCTGACTTTAAACTATATTATAGAGGCACGATAATCAAAACAGCATGGTATGGGCAGAAAAATAGACACTCAGACCAATGGAACAGAATAGAAAGCCCAGAAATAAAACCACATATATATGGTCAAATAATCTTGATAAAGGGTGCCAACAACACACAATGGAGAAAAGAAAGCCTCTTCAACAAATGGTGGTGGGAAAAACTGGAAAGCCACATGCAAAAGAATGAAACTCGGACTACAGCCTGTTCCCCCGTGTACTAAAATTAATTCAAAATGGATCAAAGACACCGTGAAAACAATAAAGTACATAGAAGAAGACATAGGTACTAAAATCATGGACCTGGTGTTTAAAGAACATTTTATGAACTTGACTCCAATGGCAAGAGAAGTGGAAGGCAAAGATAAATGAATGGGACTACATTCAGATAGAGAAATGTTTTTGCTCAGCAAGAGAAACTGATATCAAAATAACACAGCCAACTAAATGGGAAAGTGATATTTTCAAACAACAGCTCAGCTAAGGCGCCTAATATCCAAAATTTACAAAGAACTCATAAAACTCAACAACAAACACAACAAATCCCATAAAAAATGGGAACGAGGACATGAACAGACACTTCTCCCAGGAAGAGATACAAATGGCCAACAGATACATGAAAAGATGCTCAGCTTCATTAGTTATTGGAGAAATGCAAATCAAAACTACAATGAGATACCACCTCACCCCTGTTAGATTAGCTATTATCAACAAGACAGGTAATAGCAAATGTTGGTGAGGCTGCGGAGAAAAGGGAACTCTCATCCACTGTTGGTGGGACTGTAATGTAGTACAACCATTATGGAGGAAAGTATGGTGGTTCCTCAAAAAACTGCAAATAGAACTACCTTATGACCCAGCAATCCCTCTACTGGGTATATACCCCAAACCTCAGAAACATTGATACGTAAAGACACATGTAGCCCCATGTTCATTGCAGCACTGTTCACAGTGGCCAAGACATGGAAACAACCAAAAAGCCCTTCAATAGAAGACTGGATAAAGAAGATGTGGCACATATACACTGCCCACCAGAGGCGATGCTTTGCCCCTCTGGGGCGTCGCTCTGTTGTGACCAGAGCTACTCTAGCACCTGGGGCAGAGGCCAAGGAACCATCCCCAGCGCCCGGGCCATCTTTGCTCCAATGGCGCCTTGGCTGCGGGAGGGGAAGAGAGAGACTAGAGAGGAAGGAGGAGACGGGGGATGGGTGGAGAAGCAGATGGGTGCTTCTCCTGTGTTGCCCTGGTCCGGGAATCGAACCCAGAACTTCTGCACTGCCAGGCTCGATGCTCTACCACTGAGCCAATTCGGCCAGCGGCCTCCTTCTTTCCTTTTTTTTCTTTCTTACTTTCTTTCTCTTTTCTTTCTTTCTTTCTTTCTTTCTTCTTTCTTTCTTTCTTTCTTTCTTTCTTTCTTTCTTCTTTCTTCTTCCTCTTTCTGGTCTTCATTTTTGTCTTTAATAATGGCTATTTTAATAAGCATGAGATAATCTCTCTTTTTTGTCTTGAGAAGAATGAAACCCAGACTTGTAAGAGATTTATTTAATATTTAAAATTATTTTTAATTAGAGCTTACATTCAATATTTTGCATTGGTTTCAGGTCTATAGCATAGTATTTAGCCAATTATATGCTTTATAATGTGTCCTCCCTGATATTTCTAGTACCCACTTGGCACCATACATATTTATCAATGATACAGTATTATTGACTATTCCCTATGCTGAAATTACAGCCCCATGACTGTTTTATAACTACCAATCTGTAGCTTCTCAATCCCTTCATCTTTTTTAACTCATTTCTCCCACTCCCTTCCCTCTGGCAAGCATCAGTTTTGTCTTTGTATCTATTAGTCTGTTTTTGTTTTGTTTGTTCATTTATATCATTCATTAGATCTTCACATATAGTGAAATCTACTTGTGTTCTCTGACTTATTTCACTAGCATAATACGCTCTATGTCCATTAATGCTGTGGCAAATGGTTAAATATATATTTTTTATGGCAAGTAAAATTCTATTGCAAATTATTAATTATCATTTTTTAACTAAATTTTTTAGTTGAGTTTATTAAGGTGACATCGTTAACTAATTATACAGGTTTCAGGTACCCAATTCTATAACACTTCTCTGTATATTGTATTGTGTATTGACTACCCCACCCCTGCCAAGTTAAGTCTTTATCCATCACCATTTAAGCCCCCAAACCTCCTCCACCTCTCCCCTCCGGCAATCACCACATCCTGTTGTCTGTGTCCATAGTTTTTTGTCCTTTTTCTCTATCCCTCCACCTCCTTGCCCAGCTTCCCCCATGCACCCCCATAGCTGTCAGCTTATTCTCATGTATGAATCTCTCTACTTCTTAATTCATTTGTTCATTAGATTCCATCCTCATATGAGTGAAATCATATGGTACTTGTCTTTCTCTGACTGGCTTATTTAACTTAGCATAATGATCTTCAGGTTCATCTATGCTATCACAAAAGGTGATATTTCCTTCTTTCATGGCTATGTAGTACTTTATTGTATATATGTACCACAGCTTTTTTATCCAGTCATCTACTGATGGAAACTTAAGTTGTTTTGAGATTTTGGCTATTGTGAATAATACTGTAGTGAACGTTGAAGTACATTATTCTTTGGAATTATGTTTTAAGCTTCTTAGAATACAATATCAGTGAGATTGATGGGTTCAGAGGCAGTTCTATTTTTAATTTTTAGTTAACTTCTTACTGCTTTCAATAGTGGCTGTACCAATCTGCATTCCCACCAACAGCGCATGGGGGTTCTTTTCCCCATACCCTCACCAACACTTATTGATTGCTGATTTAGTGATGATAGCCATTCTGACAGGTATCAGGTGATATCTCATTGTGTTTTATTTGCATTTCTCTGAACTACTGACATTGAGTGTTTTTTCATATGTCTCTTGGCATGTGCATGTCCTCTTTAGAAAACATCCATCAGGTCTTTTTGCCTGTTTTTTAAATTGGATTACTTGATTTTTTTTTTGTTGGTGGTTCTGGGTGATGCAATCAAAATGGCAGCCTTGAGAGATATTTCTCATCTCTCTCCTTTGAAATTTCAATAAATTTGGAACAACTATAATGCAGTGAAGAACTCCAGCTGAGCTTGCAGGCTGTGACTGAAAGATCTGTGCAACAAATGGACAGAAGGTGGAATGGATTGAAAAGGGGGACAGAAGATAAAATGATTTTATGGTGGAATTGGAGAGAAGGCAGAGGACTGAATTTTTCTTTCTTCTGTTGGACTTAGAAAGGGAGGCTTGAGTTTTATTCTAAATCAGGAGAGGTGGGAGAGGTCTGAGGGGCAGAGGAGGACGGAACTGAACAAAATGGTGCAACAGGTGCATGGTTACATCTGGGTTACCAAAGACTTCCCATGGCTTCTGGTTTGCAATTAGCGCTGGTGATGGGCACAACGCTCAATCAATCATTCAATTGGCACTCACTGGACCACAGTGCAGCATGGCATTACATTTCATTGGTGCACACTAAACCCTCCATATTTGGCCCATGTGTTGCTATGTCCTCCCTCAGCCCACAGTGCTCAAGTACACTCAGCCTGCATCCAGGCACTCTACCAGTGGCCCACACTCTGCAAAGTGTCATGGAAGATCAAAGGCATGCCCCCCAGGCTCAAGATCCCACTTCTCCCCACACAGTAGAAAATGTGGTGGTTTTGGCCCCCTCACAGCTGACTTCTGGGGCCACTCTCTCTCCTGAGAGGCAGAACTGTTTTGCATCTGATTTTCTGGTCTTCTGAGACATGGGGAAGAACTCCTGAGACTTGAAACCACCACTTTTGAAGCCATAAAGCTGAAAAGCTATAAAGCTGAAACTGTAAAGCCCTCACAACATGTCCCACCCACCAATGTGAATGTGTCCCTGTCTACCTCACTATGACAGCAATGTCTCAGTGGAGTTCTGCCTAAGACTTCACACAGCCAAAACATGTAGTATAGCAACACCTACTAGAAAAAAAATTTTCTTGTTGGAGTTCTTAACAATACTACCCTCAAATGCCATCATGAAAAAAGAAATCAAACATCATGAATATACTAGACAAAGATGTAGTTCACATAAGTAGTGAAAAATCTCCCCCTCCCAAAAAAATCTCAATTACATGGAAATCTTGGAGTTAAATGACAGAGAATTCAAAATTGAAGTTCTAAAAATACTCAAAGAGATGCAAGAAAATACCAACAGGCAATTTAATGACCTCAAAAAACAAATGAATAAATAAAAGAAGTACTTCAAGGAGATTGAAACTATAAAAAATAATCAAACAGAGATGAAGAACTCAATACATGAACTGAAAAATGAGGTAGCAAGTTAAGCTAATAGAACATGCCAGATAGAGGAGAGAATCAGTGACATTGAAGACAGGCAACTAGAGACACTATACAGAGAAGAAGAGAGAGACTCACAAATTAAAAAGAATTAGATCTGCAAGAACTGTCTGACCCCATTAGAAAGATCAATACAGTGGTACCTTGAGATATGAACAGACCAATATATGTTGTTTTTTTTAAGATATGAACTGCGACTCAGTCTGTATTTTTGTTCGAGATTCAAGCGAAATTCTGAGATATGAGTCATGATTCAGGAAACTGCTGCTAGTTGGTGCATTGGTGCACAGGTCCAGTATTGGCAGTTTGATATACGAGTTGATAGACTTACAAGCTCAGTTACAAAACGAATTAAATTTGGATCTCAAGGTACTACTGTATAAGAATAATGGGTATATCCAAAGAAGAAGAGAGAAAAAAGGGAATGGAGAACCTATTTAAACAAATAATTGATGAAAACTTCCCATGCCTGTGGAAAGCGTTAGAGCAGGGGTCCCCAAACTATGGCCCGCAAGCCGCATGTGACCCACTGAGGTCATTTATCTGGCCCCTGCCGCACTTACAGAAAGGGCATCTCTTTCATTGGTGGTCAGTGAGAGGAGCACAGAACGCAAAGCACGGCATTGCTCACATACAGTACTACTTCCAGTGATGCAGGATGCACGCATCATGACTCCGGAAGTGCATCATATCACTTATTATGGCTAGCAGTGACAAATATGGAACTGGACATTGACCATCTCATTAGCCAAAAGCAGGCCCATAGTTCCCATTGAAATACTGGTCAGTTTGTTGATTTAAATTTACTTGTTCTTTTAAATACTTGTATTTGTTCCCATTTTGTTTTTTTACTTTAAAATAGGATAGTGCAGTGTGCATAGGATTTGTTAATAGTTTTATAGTCCATCTCTACAATGGTCTGAGGACAGTGAACTGGCCCCTGTGTAAAGTTTTGGGGACCCTGAGTTAGAGCCTTGAATCCAAGAAGCAAACAGAACACTGAGTTACCTCAATACCCACCAGCACCTACTCCAGGCATAGCATAATAAAATTGTCAAAAATCAATTAGCAAAGGAATCCTCAAGGTTGCTAGGGAAAAGAAGACCATAACATATAAGAAAAGCCTATAAGGTTATCATCAGAACTTCTCAGCAGAAACTATACAAGCCAGAAGAAAGTGGACCCAAACATTCAAGTACAGAAAGAGAGTATAATTACCAGCCAAGAATACTATATCATCACAAGCTATCCTTCAAATATGGAAAGAGAAATACTGTAAAATACTTTTATAGACATACAGAAGCTGAGGAAATTTATCACCAGAAAACCCCCACTGCAGGGAATACAAAAGGGGGTATTCAACTAAGATACAAAGAACAAAACAATGTCTACAAGTAAAAGCTCCAACCAGGCTCACAATAAAAACAAGAATAATATGTGACAACAGTAACATAAAGGGGAGAGGACAAAAGAGGATGGAATGCAGAAGCACTTTTATGATAATGGACTCTTGTAATATGACAATTTTTTCTTTTAATAACCTAATGGTGATACCCACAAAAATGCCTCTACTGAAACATGTAGCTTAAAAAGAACAGGGAAAAGAAGTATAGATGCCACCAGACAAAAACAACTGACAGAAAGACAAAAGAGAAGAACCAAATGAGACACAAAGCCATCAGAAAACAATACATAGAATGGCTATAGGAAATCCTCAAGTGTCAATAATTACCCTAAATGTAAATGACTTGAAATCACCAAAAGTGAAACACAGAGTAGCAGATTGGATCAAAAAGTAAAACCCAACCATATGCTACTTTCCAGAGACACATCTAAGCTGTAAGGACAAAAGTAGATTCAAAGTGAAAGGTTGGAAAACAATTCTCCAAGCAAATAATACCCAAAGAAAAGCAGGTATGGACATACTCATATCTGACAATGCTGACTTTAAGACAACAAAGGTAACCAGAGACAAAGATGGTCATTTCATAATGATAAAGTGGACATTATATCAGGAAGGCATAACACATTTTAATATATAGGCACCAAACCAGTGAGCACCAAAATATATTAACTGATCTAAAAATAGAAACAGATGAAAACACAATCATACTTGGAAATCTCAACACACCATTGATAGTTATAGATTGATCATCCAACCAGAAAGACAATAAAAAAAAATATTGGCCTTAAATGACACACTAGACCAAATGGACATAATAGACATTTACAAGACATTTCATCCTACGACTTCAGAATATACATTTTTCTCCAGTGTACATGGAACATTCTCAAGAATAGACCGTGTGTTGGGCCACAGAACTAACATCAACAAATTCAGAAAGACTGAAATTATACCAAGCATATTTTCTGACCATAAGGCTTTAAAATTAGAATTCAACTGCAAAAAAGAAGTAAAAGAAATCCACAAAAATGTGGAAATTAAACAACAGACATAAAAAATGACTGGGTCAAAGGCAAAGAAAAGCAAGATCAAAAAATATATACAAGACCTTTTGTACCTGCACATTTTGAGAAGGGGTAGGTCCTTGCCATGTTAATGCCTTTAATGGTTAATAATGCATCAAGAGTCTTTTTGGTCTGGCCCATTTATATCCCCAGGTACATCATCCTCAACCTCTTATAATCTATGGTCTAGCCAAACTCACCTACTTGCATTCATATGAATATTACTTTTTTTCCTTTCATTTTTTTTTCTTTGCATATGTTATGGTTTCTACCTATAATTAACATTCATCCACCCACCTACACTTATCTGCCAAATTCTCACCTGCCTTTTATGTCTCAACCTGCGCATTTCTACTTTGATCTGCCCTCTAAGGGACCCATATTGATTTTGTCCATTAGAATGAGTCAACTCCCCTTTACCACATTTTTCATTTACATATGTTCTGGTTTTATACTTGACATGTTTTCTATGAAGCCACACTGGCCTGAAGATTTAGGAGCACTTACCAGGCCTCAGAAACCTGAGGATACTAAAACACCAGAGGTGCTGTGGAGGAATTAGTGTTCTTATAAGAAGAGAGAGAGAGAGTAAGAAACTCTCTTTCTCTTTTGTCCATGTGGAGGACACAGTGGGCAGGCAAACACTGAAAAGCCAGGAAGAGAGCTGTCGCTAGACCCAACCATGATGCCTCCCTAATCTTGAACTCCCAGCCTCCAAAACGAGGGAATTACATGTCTGTTTAAGGCACCATCTATGGTATTTTGTTATAACAGCACAAACTGAATAAGATAGGCACTGAGAAATTCAAATGGAGTCTTCCTGTTTTGGAAGATAATTCCTTTGAGAAGGTATTTACCTGCCATGCACATGGACTGGTAGGAATGATTAGGGCATGGCTAATTTATTGTGAATTCTTTTGCTTCAGAGAAAAAAAAATTTAAACATTGCTCTGTGAATTCCTATTAAAAAAGGCATTTGTACAATGAAACATACAACATTAGTGCAGTTATGAAAGATAAATGTGTAAAACCAAATAGTAAGGGAAAACTAAGGATTTTAGAGAGATAAGAAAACAGACTATTTGAGCTATCTGAAGCAGAAAGAAATATATATTAAAATTTAAATTCATGAAAAAAATCTCTATAGCCAGCTTCAGCTCTTTAGCAAATAGCCTGTCAGTTTTATCACCCAAACTGAGGCAAATTTTCCTGAAAACCATTAAGAACCCAAAGTCATCATTCAGGGCCATAATTTTCCTTTCTGTCCTTCTCTGATAATTGTCAGACACATTTTTAAATAAGCCATGGATTATAATTTTAGTGCACACTCTCCTCAGCTGCATCAAAAAAGAAAGCAGGAAAATAAAGTCCAAACATGGTTAGCTACAATCATTCTATCAGCTCTTTCCTTCCTTTTTTTTAAAGATGAAAAATATTTTATTAAACTCTTCTTTATAAACAGTTTTAACTTTTTTTCAATTTAAAAACAGAAGTGATAGAATAAACATATTTGAATAGATTATATTCACAGCTTGGGAAAACTACTTGACAAAAAAATGTGAAGGCTTTCAAAACAGGTATAAAAGAAAAACATTAAATTATTTTAAGATTTTTAAATTGGCCATACGATTACTTGACTACTGTCCCAAAATGTATCTGAATGTCAAAATATTTTTCTAATAAAAACAAAGTATGCCCAAGAGGTATAAGGCATACAAGTTAGGTAGAAAATAACCTCTCCTAACAACTCATTGGAACATTTATTGAGAAAGGAAACTCTTAATACTTACTGATATATTAATAAAATTTTCAATGCAGTTCCCAAAGATGTAAAAAAGAAAACCTAAGAATTTTATGGGGAAACAAACAAAGCTGATGACATTCTATCAATGTTGCTCGTGTAATACTGAAGTTATACCAGTATACTGGAAGGCTATGACTTTCATGAGTTTACCTATTCCAGTTTATGTCTATTAAATACTATATATTTGACATTATAAACTCTTGATAACAAGTTTTTAAGTTATTATTAAATTTAATGGGGTGACATTGGTTAATAGGTCATATAGGTTTCAGGTGTGTATCTCTATGATACATGATCTGTATATTGCATTGTGTGACCATCTCCCAAAGTCAAACCATCTTCCGTCACTGTGTATTTGGCCTTCTTTATATCCCTTCCTCAACCCCCTTTCCTACATCCCTCTCCCCCTGATAACCACTGCTTTCTTATCTATGTCCATGCATCTCAATTTTGTGTCCCACCTATGTGTGAAACCATACAGTTTTTGGCTTTTTCTTGATTTACTTATTTCATTATATTATTCTCAAGTTCCATTTATGTTGTCGTAAATGATCCTATGTCATCATTTCTTATGGCTGAGTAGTATTCCATAGTATATATGTACCACATCTTCTTTATCCAATCCTCTATTGAGGGGCACTTTGGTTGTTTCCATGTCTTGGCCACTGTGAACAATGCTGCAATGAACAAGGGGGTGCATGTGTCTTTATGTAGCAATGTTTTTGAGTTTTGGGGGAAAATAACCAGTAGAGGGATTGCTGGGTCATATGGTAGTTTTTTTTTTGTATGTGTGACAGAGACAGAGATAGAGAGGGACAGATAGGGACAGACAGGAAGGGCGAGAGATGAGGAGCATCAATTCTTCATTGTGGCACCTTGGTTGTTCATTGATTGCTTTCTTATATGTGCCTTGACTGGGGGACTACAGCAGACCGAGTGACCCCTTGCTCAAACTATCAACCTTGGGCTCAAGCTGGTGAGCCTTGCTCAAACTAGATAAGCCCGAACTCAAGCTGGAGACCTCAGGGTTTTGAACCTGGGTCCTCTGTGTCCCACTGCTCCACTGCCTGGTCAGGCTGGTAGTTCTAATCTTAATTTTTTGAAGAACCACCATACTTTCTTCCATAATGGTTGTACTAATTTACACCTTCAGTAGCAGTGAATGAGGGTTCCTTTTTCTCCACAGTCTCTCCAACATTTGTAATTATGTTTCTTTTTGGTAATAGCCAATCTAATAGGTGTGAGGCAGGATCTCATTGTAGTTTTGGCATTTATCTAATAGCTAGTGCAGTTGAACATCTTTTCATATGTCTGTTGACCATTTGTATGTCTTCTTGGGAGATGTGTCTGTTCAGGTCCTTTCCCCATTTTTTAATTGGACTGTTCAGTTGCTTGTTGCTGAGCTTTGTGAGTTCTTTATATATTTTTGATATTAACCCCTTATTAGAGCAGTTGTTTGCATATATCATCTGCTGTTTAGTTGGCTGTCTATTTATTTTGTTGTCAGTTTTTTTTGCTGAGCAGAAGCTTTTTAATTTGACATAGTCCCATTCATTTATTTTTGCCTTTACTTCCCTCACCTTTGGGGTCAAATTCATGAATTTTTCTCTACGGCCAAGGTCCATATGCTTAGTTTCTATATATTCTTCAATGTAAATTATTGTTTCAGCTCTTATATTTAGGTCTTTGATCCATTTTGAGTTGACTTTTGTGCAGGGGGACAAATTGTAATTAAGTTTTATTCTTTTGCATGTGCGTTTCCAATTTTCCCAACATCATTCATTAAATAGGCTTTCTTTTCTCCATTGTGTGTTTTTGGTTACTTCACTGAAGATGATTTGCCCATATGTATGTGATTTTATTTCTGGCTCTTGATTCTATTCCAGTAGTCTGTGTGTCTATTTTTCTGCCAATACTATGCTGTTTTGATTATCGTAGCTCTGTAGTATTATTTGAAGTCATGTATTGTAATGCTTCTGGCTTCATTCCTTTTTCTCACAATTGCTTTGGCTATTTGGGGTTTTTTATGGTTCCATACAAACCTGGAGATTTTTTCCCATTTCTTTAATAAATGACATTGGAATTTAGATGGAAATTGCATTAAATTTGTGTATTGCTTTGGGTAATATGACCATTTTAATTAATTTGATTCTTCCTATTTAAAAACATAGGATATTTTTCCATGTCATTGTGTCTTTTTCATTTTCCTTTAAAAATGCTTTGTAGTTTTTAGTATATAGATCATTTACATTCTTTGTTAAGTTTATTCCTAGGTATTTTGTTGTTGTTGTTGCAACTGTCAAAAGGATTATTTTTCTGGGTTAATTTTCCGAAGTTTCATTGTTGGTGTATATGAAAGCAATAAATTTTTGTATATTGATTTTGTATTCTGTGACCTCAATATATTGGTTTATTGTTTCTAATAGTCTTTCTGTGGAGTCTTTGGGGTTTTCTACAGTGTAAGGATAATGTCATCTGCAAAAAGTGAAACCTTTACTTTTCTGATCTGAATGCCTTTTACTTGTTTCTCTTGTCTGATTGCTCTGGCTAAAACTTTCAGCACTATGTTGAATAAGAATGGAGAGAGTGGTCAGTCTTGTTTCTGATTTTAGAGGAAAAGCTTTCAGTTTTTCACCACTTAGTATGATATTAACTGATGTTTGTAATATATGGCCTTTATTGTGTTGAGATATTTTCCTTCTATACTTATTTTATTGAGTGTTTTGAATATTAAAAGATGTTGTATATTATCACATGCCTTCTTTGCATCTATTGACAAGATCATATGGTTTTTGTTCTTTGTTTTATTGATATGGTGTATTACATTAATTGTTTTACATATGTTGAACCATTTTTGTGCTTCTGGGATGAATCCCACTTGATCATGATGTATTATTTTTTTATTGTGTTGTTTTATTTGATTTGCTACTATTTTGTTTAGGATTTTGGCATCTGTACTCCTTAGAGATATTGGTCTGTAGTTTTGATTTTTTTTTTTTTTGTATTGTCCTTGTCAGGTTTTGGTATGAGGGTTATGTTGGCCTCATAAAATGTGTTTGGAAGTGTTGCTTCTTCTTAAATAATTTGAAAGACTTTAAGAAGGATAGAAACCAGGTCTTCTATTAATGTTTGGTAGAATTCAATCGTATAGCTGTCTGGCCCTAAACTTTTATTTTTGGGGAGGTTTTTGAGAGTTGTTTCTATTTTCTCCCTGTTTATGGGTCTGCTTATGCTATCTACTTCTTCATGAGTCAGTCTAGGAAGATTGTATTATTCTAAAAATTTATTCATTTCTTTTAGATTGTTAAATTTGGTGGCATATAGCTTTTCATAGTATTCTATGATAATTCTTTGTATATCTCAGGGGTCCCCAAACTTTTTACACAGGGGGCCAGTTCACTGGCCCTCAGACCGTTGGAGGGCCAGACTAAAAAAACTATGAAAATCTCTATGCACAGCACATACATCTTATTTTAAAGTAAAAAAACAAAACAGGAATAAATTTAAAATAAAGAACAAGTAAATTTTAATCAACAAACTTACCAACATTTCAATGGGAACTATGGGCTTGCTTTTGGCTAATCAGATAGTCAATGTCCGGTTCCATATTTGTCACTGCTAGCCACAACAAATGATGCAAGTGTTCATCGGTTAGTCTAGATTGGGTTGGACATTTTAAATTTCTCATCCTAGAAAATGTCTGTTCGCAGACATAAGTGCTGCCAAAAATTGTTGACATTTTAAGGGCATGGTTCCTGATATTAGGCTATGTCTCTGATGAGAGAGGGGCATAGAAATTAGGCAAGTTGTTTGACTTGAATGAGTCTTTCAGAGAGTCACAATTCTGCAGTTCAGTCAGTTCCATTTGGTAAATTGAATCCACATTTTCAATGTCAATAGAAAATGGGTTACGGAAAAGCTGAATGTCCTGTTCATGGAGATGAAGCTCTTTAAATCTAAATTGGAACTCCTTTTGCAACTTTTCCAGTGAATCCACACATACTTCTTTTGGGAATGCAATCAAGGGTTTTTCTGCTAACAGATTTTGAGTTAAGGGGAGATGGCAGAAATTTTCCTCCTTCACTTGTTTAATAAGGAGGCCTAATTTTACTTCAAATGCTTTTACATGTGATTGCATATCACAGATGAGCTTTCCTTTTCCTTGAAGTTGCACATTGAAACTGTTGAGGAGCTCTGTTACATCTGTCAGAAAGGCGAGGTGCCATTTCCATTCTGCATCATTGAGCTCTGGTACTTCTTTGTTTTTTGAAAGCATAAAAGCTGTAATCTGTGGAAGTAAGTCATAGAAATGTCTCAAAACTCTCCATTGACTCAGCCAATGGACTTCGGTGTAGTACAGAACATCTTCATAGGCCACATTTAGCTCAGACAGAAATTCCTGAAATTGCCTGTGGTTTAGTGCATTAGTTCTAATGAAGTTAACACAATGTACCACAATTTTCATAACAGAGTCCCACTTCATTGATTTACTACATAACGCTTGTTGGTGGATGAGGCAGTGTATGGCTATTGTATGAGAATGATTAAGTTTGTCCATCTCTAGGTTAATGCGAGCAATTACTCCTTTCTTAGGCTCCACCATACTAGGCACACCATCAGTTGTCACACTGGATAGTTTAGCCCAGTCCAGCTCCATATCCTTCACAGTTTGGGAAACCTATTCATAGATATTCTCTTCTGTAGTTGTTTTTTTGATGCTTTGCAGTGCAGCAAGCTCTTCTGTGACATCGAAATTGTCATTCATCCCATGAATAAAAATTAGAAGTTGTGCAGAATCACGAACATCATTGCTCTCGTCGAGTGCCAAGGAAAAATAAGAAAGTTTTCTCACAGAGTTTTGCAAATGCTGATGCAAATTGTCCACCATTTCTTCAATCCTTCATGTTATTGTAGATTATGAAAGACTAACTGTACTAAATAAGTCTGCCTTTTCTGGACACATCTCTTTGGCAACAGAAAGAAGGCACTCTTTAACAAATTCTCCCTCCACAAATGGTCTGCCAGCACACGCTATTAGCTTGGCAACTTGAAAACTTGCTCACAGTGATGAAATATTTAGCTGCTTCTGCTTCACAAAAGTATTTTGCTGAGTTGACAATGAATTTTTCAGTTTTAATATTTTATCTTTTCTCACATCTCCAACCAAACAATCATATTTATCTTTATGTTGAGTTTGATAGTGTCAACGCAAATTATACTCTTTGAACACAGACACTATATTCTGACATATCAAACACACAGCTCTTTCCTTGTACTGCATGAAAAAGTAATCATAAGTCCACTGTTCTTTGAATATCCTACACTCTGAGTCAATTTTTCTCTTTCTTGACATCATTGTTTCCTAGGGATTCCAAATTGATAATAGTTAAATACCAATATATATATGCTCTCTGCCCCTCCATATAGGTCCAGGCCTCTGCCTCCCATGTAGGTCCAGGTTTCTTCCCACAATGTAGGTCCATTCCCTCTGCCCCCCCATGTAGGTCCATGCCCTCTGCCCCCTATGTAGGTCCATGCCCTCTGTCCCCATATAGGTCCAGGTCTCTGCCCCCCCATGTAGATCTAGGTCTTTGCCCCTCATGTAGGTCCAGGTCTCTGCCTCCCTTGTAGATTCAGGTCTCTGCCTTTCATGTAGGTTCAGCTCTCTGCCCACAATGTAGGTCCATTTTTAAAATCCAATTAAAAAATAAATAAAAAATATATTTACCTAATGTGGCAGCTGCTGCCGCGCTGTGGACCCGGCGCCTCGGTCTTCAGTCTGTCAGGCCTAGATACGCATGTCGCGCGCTACAACGTCGCGACGTGATCATCTAGGTAGGACAGTGAGCGCCAAGCGCAATACAGGAAAGAGAGTTCCTGTATAGCGGCGGGCGCATTATTTCAATTGTAAGCACCAGAGCGCTTACAATTGAAATGAATCAGGGAACCAGCTGAATCCCCGTAAGTGCAACTGGGTCCGGGTAAAAGGCCGTCGCGGGCCGCATACAGCCCGCGGGCCGTAGTTTGGGGACCCCTGGTATATCTGATATGTGTGGTGATTTCTCCTCTTTCATTTTGGATTTTGTTTATATGAGTCCTTTTTCTTTTTTTCTTAGTGAATCTTGCCAAGGGTTTATAAATTTTTGTTGATCTTTTCAAAGAACTAAGCTCCTAGTTTTATTCATTATTTTTATAGTTTTTTTGTTCTATTTCATTTATTTCTGCTCTGAATTTTATTATTTCCCTTCTTCTGCTGGTTTTTGGTGCCTTTCTTCTTTTTTTTCTAGTTCCTTAAGATGTGATGTTAAGTTGTTTACTTAGGATCTCTCTTGTTTGTTCATATAGGTCTGTAGTAATATGAACTTTCCTCTTATTACTGGTTTTGTTCTGATATGTCATATACACAAAGAAATAAATTAAATTAAATACTGTCAAAGAATATATGCATGTATCTTCACCTTACACATTAGCATTCAAGAGCTCAGAGAATCTGTAAGATTTGCCCAAAGCTCCAGTGCTAAATTCACTCTCAGTTTAGTAGAGCTTAAATCCAGGCCTATCCAAAGTCTATCCCACATACCTAGGCCATAATTATTAGTCTGTCTAGAGGACTTAAAGGGACTGAAATCTACAAATTTTTTTCTCTTACCCAATTTTCATCTAGAGTGTTGTCCAGAGGGTCTTGCTTCTTGAGGATGGACTGTGATTCTGAGGACCCAGGTTTGAAACCCTGAGGCTGCTGGCTTAAGTTTTGGCTAATCTGGCTTTAGTGCAGGCTCACCAGCTTAAGCAAAGGGTCACCAGCTTAAGCGTGGGATCATAGCCATGACCCCATGGTTGCTGGCTCAAGTCCAAGGTAGCTGGCTTGAGCAAGCGGTCACTCACTGTACTGTAGCCCCCCAATTAGGACACATATAAGAAAGCAATCAATGAACAACTAAGGAGCTCAATGAAGAATTGATGCTTCTCATCCCTCTCTTTTTCAGCCAGTCTGTCCCTCCCTCTCTCTCTATCTCACACTAAAAGAAAAAGAAAAAGAAATTGGTCATTCATGTCAAAAATATAATAAAGGTAACTTAACTGGATAGAAAGTCCATTTCTTTAACATAACACTTTCTCCTTTCTGTCTTTTTTAACATTTTTAAAAAATTTTTCTGACCTGTGGTGGCACAGTGGATAAAGCGGTGACCTGGAACACTGAGGTCACCAATTTGTAACTCCAGGCTTGCCTGATCAAGACACATACAAAAAGCAACACTACAGGTTGATGCTTCCTGCTCCTGTCTGCCTCCCCCTTCTCTCTTTCTCTTTCTCTCACTCCTCTCTCTAAAATCAATAAATTAAATTTTTTTATTAATTTTAGAGAGAGAGGAGGCAAGAGTGAGAGAGAAAAATTGATTTGTTGTTCCACTCATTTATGCATTTAGTGGTTGATTATTCTTCCTTTTTTTTTCTTTTTCTTAGCTAGAGAGACAGACAGAAAAGGAGAGGAATGAGAATCATCAACCTATAGCTGCAGCATCTTAATTGTTTATTGATTGCTTTCTTATATGTGCCTTGACTAGGTGACTCTAGCTGAGCCAGTGACCCCTTGCTCAAACCAGCAACCTTGGGCTCATGCCCACAACTTTGGGCTTCAAGCCAATGACCATGTGGTCATGTCTATGGTCCCACACTCAAGCCAGCGACCATGCACTGAGTTTGGTGAACTCATTTTCAAGCCCACAACCTTGGGGTTTGAAACCTGAGTCCTCATCGTCCTAGATGATGCTCTATGCTTTGTGCTACCACCTGGTCAGGCTTCAATGGTTGATTCTTATATGCACACTGAGTGGACATCAAATTCATAACCTTGGTGTATGGGGACGACTCTAACAAATTAAGCAACTTGGTCAGGGCTGCTTTCCTTCCTATACTTTCACCCTTACACATTTGGCTGTCCTTACCCTTCCTTAATCATTAAAGTCTAGTCAGCATCAAACAGTCTTATGAACAAAGCCTCAGGTCTGTGGACCACAGAAACCATTTGCATCAAGTTAGAGATCACATCTGGACTTCAGCTGTGTTTCAATGCTAGACCCATGAAAGCGGAAGGACCTTACTGACCACACCCTCGTGAAACCAGACACACTGAAGAGATGGCTGACACAGGGCCTGATACAATGGTCCTTACCTTGGCCCACAACCACAGCTGCCTTAATCACCATGATTAATCCTTTTCTGTCTGCGATGTACCTGGCACTGCACAGGGAACCCTGTCCTGGAGCACTGCTCACCTGCCAGACCTTCCTCCTCCTCTTGTGATGACAAGTGTTCTGAATGAGTTATTCCTTATGTGCTTTTATACTTTTATACCGTTCCTGCTCATTAACACATGTATAAACATGTATAATTGTTTACACTTGGAAGCAGTGTAGCGAATCATCCTTACTGCAAAATGTTCTGTTTTCATCTCACTTGTTTGCTAAATGCAAGCTTTGTCCCTCATTAGCTGCTGAGAGTTTGGGGATCTCAACCCAGGTCGGTTTCTAAAGGGAAGCATCATGCCTGCGGCCCCTCACCTCGGCACCTCTGAGTCCATTTTACATGTGAGTCTTCAGTGTCCTCTGCAGGGGGTCTGGTGGTCTGCCTGCGGTGACCCATGAAAGAGGGCCCAGGGGCTCTGAGGCCTGGGGAGAAACAAAATCGTGGTCCCCAAAAGGAAGCACTTGAAGGAGCATGTAAAGCCAGAATCCATGACCACCATCACGGCCACCTGGCCCATGCTGGTTTGCATTGGATTTGGACAGTCAGTAAAAAAACAACAGAGCCAAACACTGGTGGGCCATCATGTTTAATCTTAGCTTGCACCCAGTGGGCAAGTAAAACATACACTGGGCTCAAAAACCCACTCATTCAGTGCTCACAAAGCTACTGACTTATCAGAGTTTTCTAGAATCAAAGGTTTCTAGCTCACCAGCCTTATTCACCTCTGTTCCCATCTCCTTCTCTCTGCAAAAACTCAGCACCAACTGGCTTTTCCTTCAGCACTCTGCCATCTTAGCTACTTTTCCTCTCCTCCATGTGGCCTTTCTCTGCTCTCCTCTCTAATGCTAATCTCAGGAACTGAGAGAGAGCAAGCTCCTGGTCTGTCCCACTTTATAGTGTAGAAACCAAAACCATTAATCCAATATACAAACAAGGAAATCTCTGATACAAAGTCACTTATCTGAAGCAGGATGGGATTGTACCACCCCACATCAAAAAGGGTGGAAAGGTCTTAGTCCAGCGGTTGGGAACCTATGGCTCGTGAGCCAGATGTGGCTCTTTTGATGGCTGCATCTGGCTCACAAACAAATTTTTAATAAAAAAAATATTAACGTTAAAAATATAAAACATTCTCATGTATTACAATCCATTCATTTTCTACCACTCATGTTCATGGTTGTGGGTGGCTGGAGCCAATCACAGCTGTCCTCTGGGACAACACCAAATTTTTATTGGCTAATGTGTAACATACAAGGGTCATTGTATGGCTCTCACAGAATTACATTTTAAAATATGTGGCACTCATGGCTCTCTCAGCCAAAAAGATTTCTAACCCCTGGCTGAGTCTTAACACCAAGCTGCAAGCTATAAGGATCCTTCCTGCCTGCCCACAGCCCGCCCCCAACACACATTAATATCACCTGGGTGATGGGCTCCCTCGTGAGCAGCACCATCTTTAACAATGTGAGCATAATATCTGCCCAACAGCAACACCGACACTCAGGCCGCCTGTGTGCTGCCCCGCGGTCCCTCCTGGTCCTCACACCCCATCACCTTTGCGCAGCAGCGCGCCTTCTCCCAGTCGCCCAAGGCGGCCACCCTCCTGGAAGAAGTAGGCGCGGATGTCTCTGAAGTCATTGGGTGGCTGGGGGAAGGTGCAGCCACATGACCTTGTACAGTCTCCGGCAGAACCCCCTTCGCCCCGCTGGGTCCTGGCTGCCCCCAGCCCACCATGCCATCCCTGCTGCTCCCTCAGCGCTACCTGGTGGGCTCCTTTCCACGTCCACACTCTGGCCAGCCCGCATGATCAGCCCCGATGTGCCTGTGTGGGAGACAGCGCTGAGGCTGACTGCTGGGCCCACGGGTGCTCACTTGCACTCCTGCGTGTGCTCTTGCGATAGGGTGTCTTAAGAGGTGACACTTGGGCCTGACCTGTGGTGGCGCAAGGGGATAGAGCATCAACCTGGAATGCTGAGGTTGCTGGTTTGAAACCCTGGGCTCACCTGGTCAAGGCACATATGGGAGTTGATGCTTCCTGCTTCTCCTCTCTATCTATCTCTCTCCTCTCTAAAAATGGAATAAATAAAGTCTTTAAAAAAAAAAAGAGGCGGCACTTGGGGCCAGCCCTAGGGATGCAAGGACTGGCCAGGCTATGGACTCCAGCCAATTCAGTGACTCCTTGCTCAAGCCAGCGACTTGGGCTTTAAGCCAGCGACTTTTGGGCTCAAGCAGCAATCATGGGGTCATATTTATGACCCAGCACTGAAGCCGGATGAGCTTATTACATTTTATTGTTGTTCAAGCGCTCTCTTGAGTTCCTCTATTCTACTCTCAAGTTTATTAAACATTGTTATGACTGTTTGCTTTGAATTCTTTATCTGTTTAATTGCCCATCTCTATTTTATTAGAATATTTCTTGGGAGTTTTTTTCTTATTCCTTCATTTGGGGTATATTCTTCTGTCTCCCCATTTTCTTTGACTGTCAGTTTTTGTTCCTTTGTTTAGAATGAAATAGTCACCTTGTCCAGTCTTGAACATGTTGTCTTTTTACATTGTGTGTTGAACAGTTTCAGCCCACTGGTTGTAGTTGGGGGGAGGTGCATGTAGTGCCTCTCGTGTCACCTGGCTTGAAGGAGTGGGTTCTAAATAGGCTGCCTGGGGTGTGTGAGCCTCCTTGCCTTTTAATCTGGACTGGGATGCCTGGTGTAAAAGGGTCTGTGTGGTGTGTGCTCTGCATGTCCTGTTTTAATTATCTGTTGTCAGAACACAGTGTGCGCTGGTTTACCTGATTGCTTTATTGTATCTCACCCCCCATTAGATCCACCCTTTGTACTGGTGGGATAGCTGGGTGCACACACTGCCTTAATTTGTTCATTCTTCACCTACTAGGTGCTTGGCAGCCCTGTGCACATACACAGCATTTCCCCCCTCACTCCACACTGGGCCGCAAGGTTTTGCTAGCTTTGTGCTTAGTTTGAGTAGAGCAGCCCAACCAGTGTGAGCAGCAGCACCCCGATTCTCTGCACTTTCTCTGATCAGGCAGTCCTATGTGCAGACCATAGCCCATTTGCTGGCTCCCCATTTTCCAAGAGGGGTAATTGTAAGGTATTTTTCCCCACTGAGAAGGAAGGAAGAGGGCTCGGAGCCTGCAAAGTGTGGAATATCAAAAGGTTTTATTGAGTACAGAGCATGCATCCCACCCAGCAAGGTTCCCTGGCCCCAAGGTAAGATGGAGGCCAGGGAAGTTGCAGGGATTAAACCACGTGGGAGATATTTAAAGGGGTCCCTCTAGGGTAGTTGAGCTAATATGACATGTTGAAATTTCACTGGCTGGCAGACAGTCGCTTTTTTCCAAAGAGTTCCTGCGAAAGCCTCTCTTGGTGCGCTTGGCTGTGGGTGGTCCCAGTCAAAGTTTGCGGGTCTGAGTTCCCCAAGTGAGCATCTCCCATTATCCACCAACCTTACATTCTGACCTTTGTGTTAAATAGTAAAAAGGGCACCATTTATTCATCTGGCTACTTCCTGCTGAATAGGGGTGTCATGGGGAGGGGGAGATCAGAAAGTGGTGGTTTGGAGGGGTGTCTTTGCAAATATGATCCTGTAAGGATTTAAAAAAGGAGGAGTAATAGGGGGATTTGTAGGGTTCAAACTTTTGGGAGCTGGAGTTGTATGGAGTCCAGTGTTTCCGAATGCCAGTGGTCCTGTAAGGAGGCAACCTTGAGGCAAAACTGCATGTCAGGAGTGGCATAAAAGGGGAAAGGAAGAGGGTCTCATTCATTCCAATAACTGAGACCTGTGAGGGAACTAGAGGTCCAGAGTGTGATGGCAAAACAGAGAAGGTAGCCCCCATGTCCACAAGAAATGAGATGGACTTACCCTCTTGTTGCAGCATACCCTGGGTTCTCCGAGTCCAGGCCGTGTCCTAGGAGTTTGAGCGATGCACCCACCTGGCTGAATTGGCCTTCCATTTGGGCGGCTTGTCCTCCATGTACAGGTGCTGAGGAAAAACCTGTTGCCCAAAGGGGCAATCACTCCACCAGTGACCAGGCTGCTTGCAATCAGGGCAGGGCTCAGTGGGCAGCCATAGGCAGGGACCAATGGTCCTGCTTGCCACAATTAATGTAAGCTGCTGGTGGCACTTCTGGTCTCAGAATCGCCACAAAAGTCGGGGTTTGGAGCATTACCTTCTGCTGCATGCGGGCCTGGTGAACAGCCTTGGCCTGTTTCCACTAGTTGGGACTGTTAAAAACTTTAAATGCCATCTTAACAGGTTCTGGATAGGGGTTTAGGGGATTGAGAATAAAAGGAGGAGGGCTCATTTTGAGCACGGCACCCAGATCCTGCAGGAAACGCTGGAGCCAAAGGCAGGACAGGGCCAGAACTTCCTGCAAGAAAATTGGGGTTGGACATCCTGAAAACCAGTGTAAGAGCCAATGCCAGGCTGAGAAAGGCCTGACAGAGGAGGGACTTAAGAACACAGTAAAGGGAGGGGCCCCTGGCCAGCAGGGGAGAAGAGATGGCAGTGGTGGATAAGAAACTGGTTTTTGCGAAGGGAGGGGAGGGGGCTCTCAGAGAAGCAATGGGCAGCGGCAGCTCATCCCAGGCTTACTCTATGATTCTGTTTGGACATGTAATTGTAGGTTGATTGGCCGGCAATCTGACCATGTTCGAAACCCTTGCCGGACAAGAAGGTAAGGAGTTTTCTTCCTTCCCCTTCCCCAGTCAGCTTATCTTTTTCACAAAAATTTGCTCTGGTCAAATGTTTTTCTCTGACATGCCTCAGCTTTTGAGGGGTTGGACTTTCCATCTCAGTAGACTGCTCAGAAAGACTAGGTGCCTAGCCAAACTTCTCCACTTTCTCTCTCTCTCTCTCTCTCTCTCTCTCTCTCTCTCTCTCTCGGAGCTTTCTGACAGGTGGTGACAACCTCTATCAGGGAAGACTCCCCGCATGGAGATTTTCTTCTCTTGGGACAGTGACAAAAAGTGGGGATGCGTCCTCTTGCTCACCTGTCTTCACTACGGGATCTTCAGGTCATGTTTTGGGAAAGTGAGAGAAAAATGGTTCCAGTGTTGGAGAGGCACTATGTGAGGCGGAAACGGGCAGAAAACACTGTGAGGTGCAGAATTAGATTGTTGATGGTAAAAAAAAAGTAGTCTTTTCTAGGTGAAAATAGAAATATAGTCTGAAGAGATAATCTGCATTTTTTAGTTTCTCTTTTGTTTTCTGCCTTTCTGTTGAGGGAAATGCACTAGGCATGTTGCAGCTCTATCACAGATTTTTCCATTAAATTTTTAATTTTTTACATTGATTTGAGAAAGAGAGAGAAACATAAAATTATTTCTTGGTCACTTCTCTTAGGTGCTGAGACCTGTGACAAAACCTCAAACCTTGGCACACAAGGGGGACACTCCATGCACTGAGCCATCTGTTCAGGGCACCACAGGTTTTTTTTTAATTATTCTCTTTCAGTAGATAAAATTATTTTAGAATTCTAATTACCATGTATGTTACAGGTTATTTAAAATTGTATTTTATAAGTGTAAGTAAAAGGACTTCCTGGTTTATTTGCTAATAAAAATTTCAAGGTCAGCTGTCATGAGAGGTGGAAACAGGTTATATAATTTCAAATCTTTAATGTTTATTGTCACTTGCTTTATAGTGCAATATGGTCCCTTTTAAATGTGTCCTCAGTCTGTGTCACTGCTGTTAGGTCGTGTGCATTTTTGGAATAACACCTTGGTGGCAGTAAGGAGTTACAGGGGTGGGTACATTGCATTATCTGTCATTGGTTGTGTTGCAGGAATCAAGGCAAGAAAAACCACCCAGACAACTTGATGAAGGAAATAGAATTTATTTAGCTTGTGGAGCAGATTGATCCCCAAAGAGGAAACCAAATGTGTGCTCCTTAAAGTTAGATTTCTGACATCTTATAAACTTTTTACAGAATACAAATATTCATGCAAGGAGCTTGTGACCCCATTGTCTAGAGGTACATGTCACTCTCATGACTGCAGGATGGGAGGGTAAATTCAGGTGTAATCAGAAGATAAGTGTTGAAATTTTTAATTAAGGTATGTAAACATGGTTTCTTAAATGCTTTTGAGAAGAAAAAAAGGGGTTTTCAGATAACTTTTATCTTTCTTGCTCTGTGTAGCAAGTGGTCCCAGGCACCTTTTCAGAGAACTATAGAAAGTAGTTAATCTAGAACTGTCTGACTCAGTTACTCATGCAGGCTCCCTTCTCTTGCATTTTTCTTGTTTTTTCTCCTCAGTGAAGAGGGGGCCTGCCCCTCCTTCCTCAGTTGATGCACTTACCTGCTTATGTTAACTAAGTTTTCTCTCTACTGGTTTTCTTTTTTTGTGGTAATCTATTGGTTCTGAAAGAGGTGTTTTCTATCTTTAAATGAGAGTTGGATGAAATCCATGGTTATGCCCTGGCCAGGAAGCTTAGTTAGTTAGAACGTCATTCTGATACACCAAAGTTATAGGCTGAATCCTTAGTCAGGGGACATCTAAGAATTAATGAATGCATGAGAACATTGGTACTGTCATATTTAAACTTTAGCTGTTCTAACAGATGTGAGTGCCATATTATAGTAGTCTGAATTTGCCATTTTCTAATCATATATCAGTCAGAGCTTATTTTTACAAAGTTAGGTACTTGGTCTTGTTGAAATATAAGACATGAAAACTGAAAGTTTTTAATTTTATGTGAGCCAAAATGACTCCAAATGTTTGGAAGGAAGATCTCCAATCCTGCAGACTGATCGTGTAGCAATTTCTATTTTATTTATTTATTTTTAACATTTATTTTAGAGAGTGGAGATAAAGAGAGACAGAGAGAGAGAAGGGGGAAGAGCAGAAAGCATCAACTTTCATATATCCTTGATCTGGAGAGTTTAGTCATTTTATTTATTTATTTTATCTATGTTAGAGTGTGGAGACAGAAAAGCAATTTTTATTTTAGAGAGATGGAGAAAGGGACAGATAGTGACAAACAGAAAGAAAATGAGATAAGAAGCATTAATTCTTTGTTAGAGCACCTTAGTTGTTCATTGATTGCTCTCTATTATGTGCCTTGAACAGGAGACTAAAGCAGAACAAGTGACTTTTTGCTCATGACAGCAACACTGAACTTCAAGACAGTGACCATAATGTCATGTCTATGATTCCATGCTCAGGTATGCAACCCAGCACTCAAGCTGGTGAGCCTGTGCTCATGCCAGCAACCTTGGTGTTTTAGACCTGGGTCATTCCCATCCCATTCCAATGCTCTATGCACTGCACCACTGCTTGGTTAGGCACCATTCCCATTTTAGAGATAAAAAAACAGGCACAGAGAATTTGAGAATCTTGCCTTAGGTCGCAAAGCTGGTGAAGGCAGAGCCGAGATTGAAACCCACTATGCAATGATCTAGAGTCCATGTGGTGTATACCATAACATTCTCACCCTGAAGAAACAGTGAGGAGAGAGTGAGGGAGACTAGCTGCCCAGCCTGAGCCAGGACACAGACATGGACATGCACATATTTCTTTCTCATTTTCACCAGAGACTACAGAGCTCAGAGAAAACCCGGACAGGAGCCAAGAAAACCCAAGAGAGGAGGGTGGTGAGCCTACTAGGAGAGAAGCCTCCACTTCCCTGGAGTGAAGAAAATCACTTTCCCTGGTGAGTCTGTCTCAAATCCCTCTCCCTGAGAAGTAATCTATGTAAATTGACTTCAGATTTCTATGTCTTTAAGGGGTTAAGTTTCTGTGCTTGACAGTGTGAGTTCTCCATGGCCCTCTGGGAACTCTTTGCTTTCAGTGATGGGGAGGGAAAGAATGAGGTATATGGGCATCATAGTTTTATGAAGATAAGATTTATTAGAACAGGAGGCAAGAGACCAGGAGAATATGGGTGTTGACATTTCCATATCACTTGAGAAACTATTTGTCCAGCTCATCTTTTGTCATGAAAGTGAAGAAGTTGTTTAACTAGTTACTACTATACTAATTACAATCTAATGAGGGTAAGGGGTCAGTGAACTTTCTATGAAGTCCCCTCAGAGCTGGGGTATGACCTGTGTAAGAGCGATGTATATGGAGACACAATTTATTGCTAATGATTCACTCACTCTCCTTGCAAACAAAGGGCTTCTCCCTTGAGTGTGTCCTCTGTTGTCTGAGGAGAGTTGACTTCTGTAAAAAACCTTGCTCTCACTCCCTGCAAATATAGGGCTTCTCCCCTGAGTGTGTTCTCTGGTGCGTGATGAGATGTGATTTTTGTGTAAAGCCTTGCTCACACTGCCTGCATATATAGGGCTTCTCCCCTGAGTGTGTCCTCTGGTGTCTAAGGAGAGTTGACTTCTGTGAAAATCCTCACTCACACTCCCTGCAGACGTAGGGCTTCTCCCCTGAGTGTGTTCTCTGGTGCGAGAGGAGAGTTGATTTTAGTGAAAAGCCTCGCTCACATTCCCTGAAAACATAGGGCTTCTCCCCTGAGTGTGTTCTCTGGTATGAGAGGAGATTTATCTTCCATGAAAAGCATCGCTCACACTCCCTGCAAAGATAGGACTACTCACCTGAGTGTGTTCTCTGGTGTGTGATGAGATGTGATTTTTGTATAAAGCCTCACTCACACTCCCTGAAAACATAGGGCTTCTCCCCTGAGTGTGTGCTCTGGTGTGTGATGAGATCTGACTTTTCTGTAAAGCGTCACTCACACTCCCTGCAAACATAGGGCTTCTCCCCTGTGTTCTCTGATGTGTAAAGAGTTGTGACTTTTTTGTAAAGCCTTGCTCACACTCCCTGCAAACGTAGGGTTTCTCCCCTAAGTGTGTCCTCTTGTGTATTAGGAGATCTGACTTTTGTGTAAAACCTCGTTCACACTCCCTGCAAACATAGGGCTTCTCCCCTGAGTGTTTCCTGAAAAGAGTTGACTTCTGTGACAATTCTTGCTCACACTCCTTGCAAACATTGGGCTTCCTCCAGGAGTGTGTCCTCTGGTTTCTGAAGAGCTCTGATTCTTTTGTAAAGCCTCGCTCACACTCCCTGCAAACATAGTTCTTCTCCCCTGTGTGTGTTCTCTGGTTTTTGAGGAAATGTGACCCATTATCAAAGCCTTGCTACAATCTCCATGCTTGATAGCTTCATGTGTTGACATTACTACTCTCATAGAGAGTTTTTCTGTGTCCACTGCATTCTCATTCTGGCCTCTGCTCAGTGCTTTCTGTATCATTCTCTCTTGCTCACTAGAGCTTCCCATGTGTCCTTTGGGAGGTTTGAAAAAGGCCCTTGAAATCCTCCTCAGCCTGTTTCTTTTAATCAGATGTTTGTACTTCTCTTTCACCTTTTGACCTTCAGCTTTGCCATCCTCATGTGTGTATCAGTATGTTGCAGCTGCTGATTTTCATCCTGTGGGTAGGGATCTTTTGATTGGAGGTGTTTTCTTGTAGATGTTCCTGAGAGAATATCAGAGGGTTGATTGCATCCCACATGTTGACTGAGGAATTTCTGACTGGAGAAAGCCAGAGAGAAGGAAGAACATGGGTGTATCTCTGGCTGTGGTTCTGCTGAAAGAGAAAATTTTTGTCAGGACAGATGTTTATAAGGCTGCCTGAGTCATATGTTTTGTTTAGACCTGTCCCACGAGTCATTATTATGAAGTTAACAATGTAATCTCTGTCTCCCACAAAGTGTTTTTTTAAAGTCTGTTTTGTCTTTTCATGTTTATGTACTATATCTTCTTTAGAAATTCAAAAATCCAATATCAAGGGTCCTTTCTATGCATTGCCAAATGAGGGACTGTCAAATAGCATCAGGGGCTGTTTCTCCCCTTCTATGGGTGGACCAGTGCTGACATTTTCTATATACATGTAGCTTTTAGCACAGTTTTTTATAGACACCACTGACCCCAACTAGAAATTGCTTCCATTATAGTTTCCGACAGATGATAAACTGACAATATGTTTTTCCTCAAGCTTCACATCAAATATTCATACTTGATTTTATTCAGTGTCAGCCCATTTTATATACAATGAAAAAAATTTTTTCAAAATATATTCCTAGCCATACTTTTTAAAAATTGATTGCTTTTTGAGGACAAAAAGAGGAGGAGGAAGAAGAAGAATAAGAGAAAGAGGAGAAGAAGGAAAGACAAAAAAAAGAGAAAGACAGGCATTTATTCATTGTTCTACCTAGACATGCAGTAATTGGTCATTTCTTGTATGTGCCCTGACCTGGGATCAACCTTGGAATTACAGGTTGGAGCTCTAACCAACTGAGCTAACCAGCCAGGTCCCCCAATCATACTTCTTACATGCCTGACTTCCATCCCTCTTTAGCTAATCCATAATTCTCTCTCACTTGGAGATAAAGTAATTTCTGAGAGGATTTCCACTGAACTGTATTCTTTAAAAATTAACAAAGCAAAATTTAAAGAATAAGCCACCCTAGAGACAAGAACAGCACCATCATAAACCTCACTCAGGAAAGGTTCCAGCACCTCAGCTCAGATCACAGCACTGTATTCCAGGCTTCTGGGCATCAATTGGACCTCTGCTCTTACCCTATATGCTAGAAAACAGGCCCATGCTACTTTTCCCAGTAGATAGAGTATTGGCCCAGCATGTGGACATACCAGGTTCGAACTCTGGTCAGGGCACACACAAAAAGCGACTATCTGCTTCTCTTTTCCTCTATCTCCTCCTTCTCTCTTTCTTCCCCTTTCACAGTAAATGGCTTGATTGGTTTAATCGTCAGCTCGATAATTCAGTCGGTTCAAGTGTTGACCGCAAACACTGAGGATAACTCGGTAGTCTGAGCAGGGACCTCAGACTGGGGTTGCTGGGTGAATCCTGGTTGGGGCACATAAAAGAATCTATCTCCCTTCCTCTCACTTAAAAGAATTAAAATTTTTAAATTTGTTCCATTATCATAGAAAATTAAGTTTAGTGTGGTGTTAAAAGGCTATCATGTTCCTTGCTTATTGGTTAATGGCAGTTTTTTATTTCACCTGGTGCCTGGGGAATGGCAGGAGCAGTAAACAAACAGAATCAAAAGGGCTTAGGAAATGTTTGGCTTGTCAAGGAATATTTGTCCTAGAGAAACCAGAAGATGGCAGCAAAGTAGGCAAATGCACAGACTCCCAGCTCATATCACCAAACTGGATTACAAATTAATATAAGATCAGTGTGAAAAACCAAATCTGGACTACAAGAACAGCTCTAAAAATAAAAACTAAGGAGCAAAGGAGAAGCCACACTGAGCCTGGTAGGAAAAGCCGGGGAGAGGTGAGTCTCCCTTTCTAAAAGGAACAAAGAAATTGTGGGGCTGAGAGCACAGAAGGGTTCTCATTCCAAGGAAAAGAGTAGTAAATATTGCTCACAGCCACTTGACTGGGACCTGGGGATGAGGTGTGTTGGAAGGGCTGACTTATCTTCCAAAAGGAAAAGAGAAAGAGTGACAGACAGTGACTGGCAGAGAAATGCATGGGAACACCTGAGAAGTTGACTCATCCAGTGCTGGAGTAGGCCGTAGCTGGGGGAGGGGTTTATCCTTCCACATAACACAAAACAAGAGGTTCCAGTCACCCATCTCAAGATATCTCTCCAGCTCCAATCAACGCAAGAAGACAAAGCTGAAAACAAGAAGTGGGGAGGAGGGGCAGTAACCCAGATCTCCATGGAGATCTGAGATACACCTCGCCTACTGAACCTGAGAAAACACCCTGACCCCAGAGAGAGAGTAACTGGCAGATCAGGCCTTCAGAGCCTCAGGTTACATCCACCACATTCCTGGATACAGTTTCAAATAAGCCCCCTGCTGAGATCAGTAAACAAGACTACCACTGAGATAACTCAGAAGACAATAAAAAAATCAAGACTTCAAAATTGCTTGACTAGAAAAGGCAAACCTGACAGTGGATTACAAATGACAGCTGATAACAACCCAAGAAGACCAAGGAATAACACAAATAAAAGTTGGAGGCAGACAACACCAAACCTAGACTCAAACAGCCCTACAAACAACACACCCAAACACACAGACATAATGAGAAGACAGAAAAGTGCAATCCAAATAAAACCACAAAAGAAATCTCCAGAAAAGACACTGTGTGATATGGAAATAACCAAACTGCTGGATATATAGTTTAGAATAGTAATTGTTAGGATGCTAGGAATCTTAGAACAACAATAGATGGTCATTACAAACACCTAAAAAAAGAGATAGCAAGTATAAAAAAGGACATTGAAATATTTTTTAAAAATTAGTTGGAGGTGACAAATACAATATCAGAAATAAAGACCACAATAAAAGGAATTAAAAGCAGAATGGATGAAGCTGAGGATCAAATCAGCAAGTTAGAAAACACGATAAATAAAGGCATGGAAGCAGAGCAGAAAAAAGAGACTCAAAAAGTCTGAGGTAACTCTAAAAGAGCTCTGTGATACCATGAAGAGAAATAATATCCGCATTATAGGGGTTCATAAAAAAGAAGAGAAAGAACAAGGGATAGAAACTTTATTCAACAAAGTCATAGCTGAAAATCTCCCTAAATTGATGCAAGATAAAATCTCACAAGTTCAAGAAGCAGAGAACTCCATTAAAGAAAAACCCAAAAAGACCTACACCAAGACACATCATAATTAAAATACTAAAGCTAAGTGATAAAGAGAAACTATTAAAAGCTGCTAGAGAAAAAAGACTATAACCTACAAAGGAGCCCCCATAAGAATGACATCCAACTTCTCAACAGAAATATTTGAGGCCAGAAGGGAATGGTAAGAAATATTCAAAGTAATGCAGAACAAGAGACTACAACCAAGATTACTTTATCCAACAAGACTATCATTTAAAATTGAAGAAGAAATAAAAAGCTTTCCAGACCAAAAAAGAAAACAAACAAACAAAAAAAACTCAAGGAATTCATTACAACCAAACCAGGCCTGCAGGAAATGTTAAGGGGTCTGTTGTAAACAGATCAAATTGGGAAAGTAATATAGCAAAAGGGGAATACAGCTTTAAAAAATAAAATGGCAATAAACAACTACATAGCAATAATAACCTTAAATGATTCAATCAAAAGACATGAAATAGATGCATGGATAAGAAAATAGGACCCGTCCATATGCTGTCTATAAGAGACACACCTTAAAACAAAAGATACATGGACTGAAGATAAAAGGATAAAAAAAATATTTCATGCAAATGGAAATGAAAAAAAAATGGGGTAGCAATACTAATATTAGAGAAAATGGACTTTAAAACAAAGACTATAGTAAGAGATGAATAAAGTCACTACATAATAATAAAGGGAGCAATCAAACAGAAAGATATAACCATAATAAATATCTATGCATCTAACATAGGAGCACCTAAGTATATAAAGCATGCTTTCATGGATATAAAGGGCGAGATCAACAGCAATGCTATAATAGTATGAGATTTCAAGAACCCAATAAAATCACTAGATAGATCCTCAAGAAAGAAAATTAACAAAGAAACAGCAGACTTAAAGGACACACTAGATCAACTTGATTTAATAGATATCTTTAGAACCTTTCACCATAAGGCAGCAGAATATACATTCCTTTCAAGTGCTCATGGTACATTCTCTAAGATAGACCATATGTTAGGACACAAAAGCAGTCTCAACAAATTTAAGAACATTGAAATCATATCAAGCATTTTCTCTGATCACAATGGCATGAAACTAGAAATCAACCACAACAGAAAAACTGAAAAATATCCAAACACATGGAAACTAAATAGCATGCTATTAGGTAATGAATGGGTTAACAATGAAATCAAACAAGAAATAAAAAAATTCCTAGAAACAAACGATAATGAGCAAAAAACAACTCAAAATTTATGGGACACAGCAAAAGCAGTCCTGAAAGGGAAGTTCACAGCACTACAGGCATTCTTTAAGAAGCTTGCAAAAGCTCAAATAAACAACCTTACCCTTCATCTAAAAGAACTAGAAAAAGAACAGCAAGTAAGGCCCAGAGGTAGTAAAAGGTAGAAAATAATAAAGATCAGAGCAGAAATATATGACATAGAAGCTACAGAAACAATATAGAGGATCAGTGAAACTAAGAGCTGGTTCTTTGAAAGAATAAACAAGATCAATGAACCTTTAACAAGACTGAACAAGAACGGAAGAGAGAAAACTCAAATAAATAAAATTAAAAATGAGAGTGGAGAAATAACAACTGACACAACAGAAATATAAAATATTGTAAGGAAACACTGAACTGTATGCCAAAATATTAAACCACCTAGGTAAAATGAACAAATTCCTTGAAACATATAATCTTCCAAAAATCATTCTAGAAGAATCAGAAAACCTAAAAACACTGATTACAACAAAAGAGATCAAAATAGTTATCAAACAGATTCGAAAAACAAAACTCCTGGGTCCGATGGCTTCACTTGCTAATTATACCAAATATTAAAAAAAAATTAACTCCTATCCTTCTCAAGCTATTTCAAAAAATTCAAAAGGAAGAAACACTTCTAAGTTTCTTTTATGAGGTGAGCATAATTCTCATTTCAAAACCAGGCAAAGACAACACAAAGAAAGAAAATTATATGCCAATAACCCTGATGAATTTAGATGCTAAAATTCTCAACAAAATATTAGCATGCTAGATCTGGCAATACTGAAAAAAATCATACATCATGATCAAGTGGAATTTATTGTGGGGAGGCAAGAATGGTACAACATTCTTAAATCAATTAATGTGATTCACCATATTAAAAAAAAGGAAGGAGAATAACCACATGATAATTTCAGTCAATGCAGAAAAAGTATTTGATAAAATCCAGCACCCATTTATGATCAAAACTCTTAGCAAAGTGGGAATACAGGAAACATACTTCAATATGATAAAGGCTATTTCTGACAAACCCACAACCAACATTATAATTAATGGACAAAAATTAAAAGCAATTCCCCTAAAAGCAGAAACAAGGCAGGTTTGCCCCCTTTCACCACTCTTATTCAACATAGCACTGGAAGTCCTAGCTACAGCAATCAGAAAAGAAGAAGAAGTAAAAGGCATCCAAATTGGAAAAGAAGTAACACTATTATTATTGGCAGATGATATAATACTGTATATAGAAAACCATAAAGTCTCAGTCAAAAAACGACTGGACCTAATAAATAAATTCAGAAAGGTGGCAGAATATTAAGTTAATACTCAGAAATCAGAGGCATTTTTATACATGAAAAATAAACTATCATAAAGAGAAAGTAAGGAAACAATCCCCTTCACTATCATAACCAAAAAACTAAAGTACCTAGGAGTAAATTTAACCAAGGAGGTTAAATAGTTGTACTCGGAAAATTATAAAACATTGATAAAAGAAATCAAGAAAGACACAAACAAGTGGAAGCATATACTGTGCTCATGGTTAGGAAGAATAAATATAATTAAAATGTCAATATTACCCAAAGCAATTTATAAATTCAATGCAATACCAATTAAAATACCATTGACATACTTCAAAGATATAGAACACATATTCCAAAAATTTATATGGGACCAGAAAAGAACACGAATAGCCTCAGCAATCTTGAAAAAGAAGAATAAAGTGGGAGGCATCACACTTTCTGATATCAAGTTATACTACAAGGCCATTGTACCCAAAGCAGCTTGATACTGGCATAAGAACAGCCATATAGATCAATGGAAGTGAACAGAGAACTCAAAAATAAACCCACGTTTTCATGGACAATTGATATTTGACAAAGGAGGTAAGAGCATAAAGTGGAGTAAAGACAGTCTCTTTAACAAATGATGTTGGGAAAACTGGACAGCTACTTGAAAAAAATGAAACTAGACCACCAACGTACACCATTCACAAAAATAAACTCAAAATGAATAAAGGACTTAAATGTAAATTGTGAAACCATAAGTAGCCTAGAAGAAAACTTAGGCAGTAAGCTCACCGACATCTATCGTAGCAATATCTTTGCTGATTTATCTCCACAGGCAAATAAATTAAAAGACAGGATGAACAAATAGTACTATATCAAACTAAAATGCTTTTGCACAACTAAAGACAATATGAACAGATTAAAAAGACAAACCACACAATAGGAGAACATATTCAACAATACATCTGATAAGGGATTAATAACCAAAATTTATAAACAACTTGTAAAACTCAACACCAGAAAGACAAACATTATCTAATCAAAAAATGGGCACAAGAAATAAATATACACTTTTCCAAAGAGGACATACAGATGGCCAATAGACAAATAAAAGAAATGTTCAACATCACTAATCATTAAAGAAATGCAAATTAAAACCACAATGAGATACCACTTCACACCAGTCAGAATGGTGCTCATTAACAAAACAACACACGATAGCCTGACCTGTGGTGGTGCAGTGGATAAAGCGTTGACGTGGAAATGCTGAGGTCGCTGGTTTGAAACCCTGGGCTTGCCTGGTCAAGGTACATATGGGAGTTGATGCTTCCAGCTCCTCCCCCCTCCTCTCTCTCTGTCTCTCTTCTCTCTCTCTCTCTGTCTCTCCCTCTTTTCTCTAAAATGAATAAATAAAAAAAATTAAAAACAAAACAAAACCAACATACGATAGGTGCTGACAAAGATATGGAGAAAAGGGAACCTTCCTGCACTGCTGGTGGGAATGCAGACTGGTGCATCCACTGTGGAAAAAAAACAGTATGGAGATTCCTCAAAAAATTAGAAATAGAACTGCCCTTTGACCTAGCCATCCCACTTATAAGAATATATCCCAAGGACACCATATCACCGACTGAAAAAAAAATGCACCCCCACGTTCATTGTTCATAATATCAAAGATCTGGAAACAGCACAAGTGTCCATCAGTGTATGAGTGGATTAAAAAGCTGTGGTACATATATACAATAAAATACTCTGGGGTTATGAAAATGAAGGAAATATTACGTTTTGCAACAATATGGAGGGACTTGGAAACTATATTTTGAGTGAAATAAGCCAGGCAGAGAAAGAAAAATATCATATGACATCACTCATTTGAGGAATCCAAAGAATAATGAGAACTAAGGAATAGAATTGAGACAGAGGAAAGATCAAAGGGACCAGAGAAAAAGAGGACAGAGGGAAAGGGGATGATAGGATGGGATAAACCTAAAGAAAAGAGGGGGAGGGTGTTGTCAGGAGGGGGGAGCGAGATTTGGGGGGAAATGGGGGGAGGGGAGATGCATTCGGGGTCACCCTAGAATCTATGTAAACACAATTAATTAAAATAAAAAGAAAAAAATTTAAAAAACTAAAAAATATAAAAATTTCTCCTAAGTATCAGAGGCATATGAAATGAATCCTTAATTTCTGAACCATCTGATTCAAAATCTTACAGACTTTAGAGTATATCATGAACATTTCTAAGGTGAGTTCTCTTTTTTCTTTCCATTTTGAAGAATGGTTGTGCCCACCTCTAGTTGCTGAGAGCTCTCTCTTCTGCTTGCTTCCACACTTGATGCCCAGCTTCTGGTCATACTTGTCACCATACCAGACTAGCAGCTTACAGTCTGCCTTGATGATCTGGCAGGTTCGATAGAAAATCTGCCTGCGATATTGAAAGGCCACCAGGTTCTGCTCTTCATCCTCCTGGGCACAGTTCACATACCTAAGATTGAGGCAGGTGAGAGAAAAGGAACGCACAGATAATGAGTTTCTACTACCTCTCAGATCCATGTCCAGCTCTGAACCTGACACTCTGGCTCTGATGTCACCCACTATCACAGTGCTCCCAGAGAACCTTCTGTTCAATGTCTGAGCCTGTCACAATGTCATAATACTTTCTATCTTCAGGTCCTGCTTATGGTGCTCATCCTGACTAATACCATTTTCCAAAGCCAATTTTAGATGTAACCTCCACCCTGATTGGCCATAAAACCCAGTGACCTCTACCTTCTCTAAACTAACTCAGGTTCTGTTTATATCACAGAACTTGATACTTGATGTAGGACTCTGTGTCTAGATTAGTTCACATCATTGAATACACAGTCTAAGTTTATTTTTTTTTGAGAGGCCTTTCTCATTTCTTCTCACATTTTATTTAGGTAGCACTTGATGCCTCACCCAGGTTTCCAAAAACACCTGGAGGTCCCCCTGCCCCACCAAAGTGAGAAATGGGGAGGCAGACAAATTCCTGCATGCATCCAACCAGGATCCACCTGGAATGTCCACCAGGGGGAGATATTCAGCCTATCTCAGCATTGTGCTGCTGCAACTGAAGCCATTCTAGCACCTGAGGCAGAGGCCATGGAGCCATCCTCAGTGCTCAGCCCAACATTGCTCCAATATAGCCTTGGCTGCAGGAAGGGAAGAGGGAGGTAGAAATGAAGGAGAGGAGGAAGGGTAGAGAAGCAGATGAGCACTTCTCTGTGCCCTGCCTGGGAATCAAACCCTGGACTTCCATGATTGGGCTGATGCTCTACCGCTAAGCCAACTGATCAGAACTTGGAGGTCTCTTTATTTTATCAAAATCAATCAGAACAATAATAGCTTATTCACATTCTGTAGCCTCTGGTAAAAGAGCCCCTAGAAAAGTGGCAAATAATCATTGTTCTGAAGGCTTCAGAACTCAGTTCTAGTTAGAAGTGAGGCTGGGATAATTTGCTGCCCTCACAGTTTTAGGCTATCCTTGCTTTAGGTATCCTGGCACTGTGCACTTCTCAAAAAATAGGAAAATTAGAGTTAAACATTTTTAAAAATCAATTGTTTTACTCTGTCTGCAATTTGTCCTCCATAAAAAAATGGGTTATATAATCTGTTTTAATAATGAATACCTTCCTATAAACTGGAATATAGTAAAGACTTGCTTAAATAATGTTCATTAGATCAATTAAAGTGTAATCCAGGATCTCAAAATTTTTTTCCACTGCCTAAATTTTGTCTAGCATAGAGATTTATATTTTGAGGATATATGCTATATTATTATCTCTTTTTTTCATCTAAATACTTCTTGCTTTGAAAGAGCAAGAGGAGAAAAAAAGAGAAACAGAGGATTGAGGGAGACCACTGAGGAAGGCATGATGAGAAGGAAAGATGTATGGGCCTGAGAGGGATGTGTGTTCTCCACTACTCCCTGAAAACTTCTGGCCTTACCTCATCCAGTTGGCCCAGGATTCATCCTTCCCATCCACATACTCATGGCAGTTTCTTCCTTTGGTGATCTGCATTTCAGGAAGAAAATATAAAGGCTTTTTTTGGATGTGGAGGTATTTCCTCTACTGTCAACAAAGCTCTTTCAGCTTGCATGCATTGCCACTCGAGACTACATGATACTTTCTTTACTCATTACATCTGAGTTGACCTGTCCACTTAGGGTAGGAGGAGGCATTCCTTTGTGTCTGTACCACTTTGCTCCCACTTAACCTGTGATCCTCAACAGGAGCTCCATGGTCTGCAAAGCCTACTCAGTACCCAGAGCTAACCATATTGTCTCCATCCATGTCCTTGTATGTAGAAAGACAGGTCCCACCAAACCATGGCAGGGATGTGAGAAGTCACAAGACAGGAAGAGGTTAATGCTTCTCACCAGCCAGGAGTATCCGTTGTTGCCTGCCTCTTCATCTTCTGTGATCTGGCCCTTATAAGGGCCAAAGTGCAGACCCACTGGCTGAGCAGATGCCTAATTCCACACTCCAAGACCAGCTTCAGGAATGCCCGATGGTCTGATTCTCAACCCAGGGGGCCGAGTGAGGGCTGCGTGGTTCAGATGCCCTTATCCACTGCACTGTCTTTTACAAATGTAGGAGGCCCATGCACATCACAACTGTCAATAAAGAAGTTCTGACAGTTCTCACAATCTGGGGGTGAGAGCAACAGGGATTAGGGAAGGTTTAGTGCATGATCCTGTACATACAGAGCTTCAGAGAGAGTGCAGGCACTCACATCATTGAACCTCAATTCTGTAGTGCAGATCCATAGGGTAACAGAATTCTCTAATGACCAAATGACCAGATGAAATTATTGTATGAACAGATAATATGCATTGTTATGGTCACTTACAGAGGTAGTCGTCATCCTGGGGCTCGTTAACCTCTTGGTACACTTGGCCTTTTCTTTCTTGTAGGGTATACATTTTTACTTCAGTCTCCTTTCTCATGAGTTCTAAGTCAAAGAAGAGTGAGTTTGGTGGAGTCTGGAGTGTTAGTCCCTACTTTGTAAAAAACACACATGATGTCCTCCTATCAAATTATCATTCATTCTTTTTTATACTCTTGTATTTTCTTTTGTCAATTATTGGCTCAGAACTTCTCTATAATAGTAAGCCTCTATACTGACTAAAGATGGTCAATTCAAACTTTGTTTCTAGATCTTCCCATTATGATGTTTAATTTCCCAACTTTTAGTTATTCATAAAATATATATTGAATATTTACAGCAGAGCATATGTAAGGTATTGAGAAAAGGCCTATTATACAACACCAACAGGATATGGTCGCTAGTATCAGGGGTGTATTTATTGGACAACATGAAAATATCAGTTTTTTTATATTGAATTTTTGCCCTAGACTGTGGCTCAGTGGATAGAGTGTTTGCCCATTGTATGTCCTGGGTGTGATTCTGGTCAGGGTACATAAGAGAAGCAACCATCTCCTTCTCCACCCCTCCCTCTCCCAGTTCTCTCCTTCTTTATTTTCTGCAGCCAGCAGTTAAATTGGTTTTAGCATTGGCCCTGGGCACTGAGAAAGCTCGGTTGGCTGGAGCACATCATTCTGAGGTGCTAAAAACCAGCTCAGTATTCAGAAATTGGGGTTACCAGGTAGATCCTTGTAGGAGTGCATATGAGAGTCAGCCCCACTATCTTCCCTCATCTTACCTAAAATATAAACAAATACATATGCAAATAAATAAATTGAATTCAACACTTTCAAAGAATATATGCATGTATCTTTACCTTACATATTAGTATTCAAGAGCTCAGAGAATTTGTAAGGTTTGCCCAAATCTCCAGTGTTAAATTCACTCTTGAATTTAGTAGAGTTTAAATCCAGGCCTATCCAAAGTCTACCCCACATACCTAGGCCATACTTATTAGCCTTTCTAGAGGACTCAGAGGAGCTGAAATCTACAAATGATTTTCTCTTACCCAATTTTTAACTAGAGTGTTTTCCAGACACATTGAAGAGATGGCTGACACAGGGCCTGATACAATGATCCCTGGCTCACAACCACAGCTGCCTTAATCACCACGTTTAATCCTTTCCCATGTGCAGTGTGGCTGGCACAGCCAAGGCAACCCTGTTCTGGAGCACTGCTCATCGGCCAGACCTTCCTCCTCCTCTTGTGATGACAAGTGCTCTGAATGAGTTATTTCTTATGTGCTAATTTTATACTTCTATACCATCCCTGCTCATTAACACATCTATAAATATGTGTAATTATTTACACATGGAAGCAGTGTAGCAAATCGCACAATGCACTGTTTTCATCACGCTTGTTCGCTAAATGCAAGCTCTGTCCCTTGTTAGCTGTTGAGACACTGGGACCTGACCATTGTCAGTTTCAAAAGGGCAGCGCCATGCCTGTGGCCCCTCATCTTGTTGCCTCCTAGTCCATTTTTCATGCGAGACCTCAGTGTTCACTGCCAGGGTTTTGGTGTCCTGCAAGTGGTAAACCATAAAAGAGGTTAGAGGGGCTCTGAGTTCTGGGGAGAAACAAAATCCTGGTCCCCAAAGCAAATTGCTTAAACGAGCAGCCCCCACTCAGGTGGGCCAGCTGCCCAGAGTTTCTACATCCTGGTTTCCATGCCCCATGACCTGTGTGCAGCAGCGTGTCCTGGTTCTTCTCCACTTTGGGGCAGCACAGCTTCTCCCAGTCACCAAAGGCGGCCACCCCTCCAGGAGAAGTAAGCGCGGATGTCCCTGAAGGCTTCAGGGTCCTAGGGGGAGACACGGCCACATGACTTTGCGCAGCATCCAGCAGAAACCACTGCTCGCCCTGCTTGGTCTGTTAAGCCTAATCTGGAGAGACTCAAAACATTGAAGACATGAACCATCAATTCCACACCAAAGCTTTATAGTCTAGCTTAGCCAAGCAGCGGCAACTTTGAAAGAAATCTGAGGCAGAGCCTAGTTTTTATAGTTTTGCAAGCAGGAAGTACAGAAGCAAAAATTGCAATTAGGTGCTCTTTACCACTAGTAGTTATAGTCATATGTCCTTTAACATGATAGGACCATGTTCAATTTGCAAGCCATACATCATTTTGGAGAAAACAAAATTTATAAGTCAACACAATGATAGAAAGATGTCTCTTTACATATTAAAAGACATTACTATATTTTCTAATGTTTATCCGCCATCTCTTTGTCCAGTGTCACACATCTTAACTACATGCATTTACATGGAAGAGGTAGTTTTTGTGGGAACAAATGCCCATAAATGGCTCAGTACTAGAAGAAAAGTTTTATTTTGACTTTTCTCTTCCTGCACCTTGCTAGACATTCACCCCTTTCCCCACAGCTGTGGTGGAATATCAGGGAATCCATGTTTTCCTTCCCTTTGCATTTACAATACAATGCCAAGGGCCATCCTGGTTTTATGCCAATCACACAGTACAGAGAGTATTCACAGAATTTCTCTGCACACCTTAACCCAAATTAATAAAATGTTCTTTAAGTCTATTAAAATATTAATATTGATTCTGTAGCTTTTGATACTTTACAACACCTGAGGATGAGGTGGCACAGTGGCTCCTCAGGCCCAGACTTCCCCCAGCCCACTGCCCACCTCTCCCTCAGTGCCCCCCCACACCACACAAAATCCCGTCTGTGTCTGTGCTCTGGCCACCCCGCAGGCCCATCCCCGACGTGCCTGAGCGGGAGACGGTGATGAGGCTGACTGCTGTCCCACGGGCACACATTTGCATGCGTGTGTGCTTGCGCTGGGGTGTACAGAGAGGGAACACGTGGGGCCAACTTCAGAAAAGCAAGGACCAGCCAGGCCAGGGACTCCAGCCAAGTCAGATACCTCCTTGCTCAAGCCAGCCACTTGGGCTTTAAGCCAGTGACCTTTGGGCTCAATCGAAAACCATTGGGTCATGTCTATGATCCCACACTCAAGCTGGTGAATCCACGCTCAAGCCGGATGAGCTTATTACATTTTCTTGTTGTTCAAGCACTCTCGAGTTCCTCTATTCTACTCTCAAGTTTATGGAACATCGTTATGACTGTTTGCTTTGAATTCTTTATCTGTCCAATTACCCATCTCCATTTAATTAGGACATTTCTCCTGAGTTTTTTCTTCTTCCTTCATTGGGGGTATATATTCTTCTGTCTCCCCATTTTGTTTGACTTTCTGGTTTTGTTCCTTTGAGTAGAATGAAATAGTCATCTCGCCCAGTCTTGAAAATGTTGTCTTTGTTACATTTTGTGTTGAATAGTTTCAGCTGCTGGTTGTGGTTGGGGGAGGTGCATGCAGTGCCTGTTTGTCACCTGGCCTGAGTGGGTTCTGAATGAGCCACCTGGGTGTGGGAGCCTCGTTGCATATTTAATCTGGCAGGGCTCCTGGTGTGAAAGAGGCTCAGTGGTGTGTGCTCTGCATGTCCTGTTTTAATTATCTGTTGTCAGAGCACGGTCTGCACTGGGTTACCTGAGTGCTTTCTTGTGTCTCACCCCCATTAGATCCACCCTTTGTCCTGGTGGGGTATCCTGGGTGCACACACAGCCTTAATTTGTTCATTCTTCACCTTTTCAGGGCTTGGCAGCCCTGTGCACATGCACAGCATTGCCCCCTTCACTCCACACTGGGCCACAAGGTTTTGCTAGCTTTGTGCTTTCTTTGGGTAGAGCAGCCTGACCAGTGCATGCAGCAGCACCTCCAAATTTCTGCACTTTCTTTGATTAGGCAGTCCAGTGTGCAGGCCATAGCCCATTTGCTGGCTCCCCATTTTCTAGGAGGGGTAATGCCAGTAGTAACCCACTATTTCTGCACTTGCTCTGGATCATAAAGTCCTGCAGCTGGTACCAGAGTGTTTTGCTAGCTCTGCACTCTCTCTAGGTGGGGCAGCCACATATACACATGTAGCTCAGTTGGCAAAGTGACGCCCTGCTATACCTACCTGCTGGGCTGATATTCTGAAAGAAAAGCTGTCTTTATACAAGCTATGCTGCCCTCATGATTCTGTTGTATTTAGCTCCAGGAGAGGTAGGTGGGGATGTTCTGCAGTGCCCTGTGGGTGACCATAGAGCCTGAATGGAGCTCTATGTATTCACATGTCTGGGAGATGTAAACAGAGGTGCTCCCTGGTCTCTTTGGTCCTGGAGCTGATTCTTCACCTCCTGCAGACTCTCCTGGTTCCTCAGCCTTCTCTATGCACCCTCTCTCTCTCTCTTTCTCTCTATCTTGTGCAGAAGCTGTTTAATTGTTTCTCAGTTGTCTTTCAGGAGGAATTGTTCTAAGTAAAGGGGTACATTGGATGGGTTTTGGGGAGGGTGCAAGTTCAGCGTCTACATGGGCCACCATCTTGGACCCACTGGAGAGTTCTTAAATAAAGTCTAATATTGGCTGCAGCAATAGGCTTCTGCTCTGATATGCTTTTATTCCTCATAGTCAAATGTCTATACAATTATTGAGACATTGATTTTCCCTCTGACTTCAATTACTTGTTGCATCCAGGAGTATTTTATTTTCACCTTGTTTAGCTTTTTTTTTCCTGTGAGGATGGGCATGATAACTTCCAAGCTTCTTACTTGTAAAATCAGAAACAAAAAGTCTTGTGTTAATTGCTTTTTATCTCTTGGCTTCCTGTTCCCTATTTGTAAAATAAAGAGATCAGATTACTCCGTGGTGCCTAAACTCTCCTCTAGCGCTAGCATTCTGTTCATTCCATAAGCACTAACTTGCATGAAAGACAGTGCCAATTTGTGACATTTGCTACCATTCTACAGGTAAACCTGCAGGTGGACAAAAAGAGGCACATTATTTTCAAGTTGTCCCTTAATTATGTTTATCAAATCCAGGAAGTTCAGGAGTTCAAGAAATTCAACATTGTGGAGCCTGTAAGTTCCATGTATTCTTTAATGCTGTAAAAATATTTTCTGAATGCTTGGTAAATACGGAGAACTTTTATCATAAACTTAGGATCTCAAAGAATATGAATGTGTATAGTTGTGATGAATCTCTCTCTTTCCTCCCCTATTTTTTCTCTCAAGCTATGATTTGTTTTTCTCTTTATTTCTTTTTCTCTTCCTCTTTCCCTCCCTGGAATTCTGTATCACCATTCTTTTCATCTTGTTTACCATCTTTCCTTTCTGCCATGCTCATAAAGCCTTTGGAAGTGCCCATCATATACCAGGCACTGTGCTAGGAACTCATGTCCCTACACTCAATGACTTCCCGTTCTACTATTTTTATTTCTATCTTTTTAACTTTTTTCATTTAAATCTCCTTAATTTATTATAAAATATGATGTGCTCTGATTTGACAAATATATTGAATTTTACCAATTTTTTTATTATAAAAAATGTACCTATTGCAAAAATGCTAAAAAAATGATAAGAAAAACAAAACAACAAATTTCCCATAGAGATATTTACTGTTAATATTATGATATTTTCTTCCCATATTCTCTGTGTACCTATTATATTTCTCTAAATGTACCCAGGTAGATTGTGTGTGTACATCTGTGTGTATAGATGTGCATTGCACATGAGCATATCTCTGTGTCCATGTGTGTCTGTTATTTGTGTATATCTGTATATGTATACAAATGAGTATTTATTCACTCTTCCAATAAACACTTACTGTATTTCTATTATGTGCCAGACACTGTGCTTGACACTTGTTGCCTATAGTGAATGAGACAGACTCACTTTCTGTCTTTATGAATACTATGCTGTCATGGGGTAGACAGAGGGAATGAAAAATATACATAAATAAAATAATTATAAGTTGTGATAAGCACTGGATTTGGCAGTGCAATGCCTTTGGTTCCAGTTTTGATGGATCATGGCCAGGTCCAATATCTCAACTTCTTTGAAGGCAGAGTTGAGGCCTAAGTCTTGGTCCTTCAGCAGTGCAGGTTCTCAGCTATAAAACTGAAAAAATTTACAAGTGAAAAAACAAATACCCTGGGAGGTGTTCTGTGACCAAAATAACCTAGCTTGTAGGTGGTGACCCAGGCTCAGATAAATTCCAGATGTCCAGAGCTTAGCAGGTCTCTCAGTTGGACTGCTACCACAGCATAAGAAAGAATGCATGTTAGGAAAGGGTCACTTTGTGCTAAACAATTAGAAATAGTGTTTACATCCCTGACTCTCAATAGCAAAGAAAAGACTTCTAGTGTTGTTACTACAGCAGATAGATTATTATTTTATTTTTTAAATTAACTCAGGTTTTCTCTAGTACTTTTTTTTCCCAAAAGACAATGGCTTGCTCTTACCAAAAATCTCAGTAGGTTAGAGCATGGGTAGTCAACCTTTTTATTCCTACTGCCCACTTTTGTATCTCTGTTAGTAGTAAAATTTTCTAACTGCCCACCGGTTCCACAGTAATGGTGATTTATAAAGTAGGAAAGTAACTTTACTTTATAAAATTTATAAAGCAGGGATTCAGCAAGTTAAAGCATATAATAACAATTACCAAGTACTTTATGTCAGATTTTTGCTGTTTGGCAAAATAAATCTTTATAAAAAAAACTTACTATAGTTAAATCTATTTATTTATACTTTGCATACATAGAAATTACATTAGTTAATTGAATTACTAGTGAGATTCTTGAGGCTGATGCTAGGAAACTAAATATTGAATATCCAGTTCAATTTTTTTTTATATTTTTTGTATTTTTCTGAAGCTGCAAATGCAGAGAGACAGAGAGACAGTCAGACAGACTCCCACATGTGCTTGACCGGGATCCACCCGGCGCACCCACAAGGGTTGATGCTCTGCTGCAACCAGAGCCACTCCAGCACCTGGGGCAGAGGCCAAGGAGCCATCCCCAGCGCCCAAGTCATCCCTGCTCCAATGGATCCTTGGCTGCGGGTGGGGAAGAGAGAGACAGAGAGGAAGGAGGGGGGGTGGAGAAGCAAATGGGCGCCTCTACTATGTGCCCTGGCTGGGAATCAAACCTGGGTCCTCCGCACACCAGGCCAACGCTCCACCGCCGAGCCAACCGGCCAGGGCCCAGTTCAATTTTTGTGAGGAACAAACAAAGGTCTCCCCTTTAGGAAACTTAGGTGGTTTCTTTTGTCATAATATGATTAATAGCACTAAATCCTGTTTCCACAAGATATAAGGTAGGGAAAGGTATCAATAAACTGAATACTATTTTCCACATATTTTGATATAAGACCGGCATTTTTTTATTTTGCCATGAGTTTTTATATCTACCACTGTCGAATTTGTTTACTTTCTTCATCATATCTAGTTTCTAACAGTTCTTCTTGGCAAGTTGTATCAGCCTCTTCAATATGCAGTAAAAGGATTTTTCATCCAGTCATATACCTTCAATTTCAAAATATCTTCAAGTTGTTTTTCCATGTCCCATTTAAGTTTGTTGAGGTGGTTACTCAATCTGTCAATATCATCTGGAGTTACATCATATTTTATAGATGATAATTGAGGAAACTGATAAAATTCTCTCTTCAATATTTTATGATGAAGTAGTTCAAGTTTGTCAATAAATAATAGCACAATATTTTGGCAACCTATAAGAGTTTTATTAGCTCCTTGAAGATGCAAATTGACATCATTAAATCTTTTGAAAATATCTGCCAAGTAAAAGGCATCAGTTTTTACTGTTTTTAACTGTTGACACAGATTGGTCTCACTATTACTTTCAAAAAAATTGTATGACACTATTATATAATCCTACAAATCTATCCAAAGATGTACCCTTTGACAGCCAATGAACTTCTCTGTGCAAAAGTAACTTAATAAAATCTTCATTATTGTCCTGGCATAGCTGCTGAAACATTCTATCATTCTTTGCTTTGGATTTGATGAATTTAATGATGAATGGAGACTTGTACTTAGATGTTTTTCTACAAGATGTTGTCTGTGTACCACACAATGAATACATAAAACATTTGGCACTTTCTGCTTCAAATAAGCAACAAATCCACGATAGCAGCATACCATTGATGGTGCTCCATCAGTAGTACATGCAACAACATTATTCAAAGGAATATTCTATTTTGTAAAGTATGTTCTCACAGTATTAAAAAGAGATAATCTTTTTGTATCTGTGATGAGATTTATTGAGAATAGCATTTCTTCTCATAATATATTGTTTTTATCAAAATAGCATACATATACCATCAATAAAGCATCATTATCTGCAATGGTAGATTCGTCCAATTGCATGGAAAATAAAGAGTTTTGGAGAATATTTATGTTTGTTTTAAACATTAACTGCCATTTTATCAATTCATTGCTTTTACTGTGCTATCACTTAGGGGCAACTTTTTAAAATTTGAGGTATATTCTGATGCATTACTGTTGAGATAAATTCTTTTATAGAAGGTATTATTACAGTTTCTCCAATATTAAGGCTTTTACCGCTTTTTGCAATTATTTGTGAAATGAGATAAGTGGCAATTAATCCATCTTTATTCATTGTATGTTGTTTCTTCAATGATGCAACAATAGTTGAACAATTTTGAAAATTTTTAAATATTTCCAGAAAATAATATGCAATGTGGAGTGACGTCACGGAAATGGCGCGGTGAGCAGTGCGTCCGACAGCTCTCCTCTAAATCACAACAAATTTATCAACTAGAAACAGAAAAATTTATCCTCGGAGCATTCCGGAGTTCCACACAAACTGATAGTGAAAGGACTGTTATCACTTGAATCTGAGAGAGGAGGGTGTGGAGGAATCTACCACAGGGACGTTCTTTCAAACCGCAAGGAAGTGCGCCTGTGGTGAGTCAGCCCATATACTTGGGAACCGCGAGCCGCTGCGAGCGGCCGCGCGAGCGCCCAATCCGGTTGAGCACCGCTGACGTTCCCAGCGGCCTGCACACTGCGAGTGGGGGTCGCCGGCCACCGGTGCCCAGAGCACCCCATTCACGCGCGTGCCTTGGGCATTCCATGTGCCCAGGGCGCCCTGCTGGCCCGCACACCCAGGGGGGCTCCATTATCCTGCGCCTGGTGCGGTCCAGCCGCCAGCGGCGGGGCGAGCGGGAGAGGCTTGGGAGATTATCTCCGTGGGCGGGGCACCTCACCCAGCCATTCAAGCTAACAATCAAGCATTGGGGGAGGGGCGCGTGCAGGCAGCCTAAAATACCTTCGGAAGCACAGCTGCGACCCAATCACTGAAATTAGCTTAACCCATAAAATCTGCGCACCCTCGGTTCTAATTGATAAGATCTCTCTCAGTTCAGCGATCCAAGACAAGAGGCGTGATATTTTTTAGTGCCTCTCGCTAAAGGGGCGGGGGCAACTTCTGATTGATAGAGCCTCCATATTCAGGGATAAACGCTAACAAGAAGGACTTGGCAGATAATAAGGTCTATACTACACTAGTCGTAAGCAGAGACTAGTGCCTCTTCTTCCCTGCAAAAACAGGCTACAAAGTGTGGAAAGCCTGGGTTGAGAGGTCCAACTAAATGATAGGCGCTGAACAGTCACCTTGACAACAATTGACTCCCACCCCCGCCTGATTACACTGGAGGCCCTGACTGTCAGAGCCTTTCCCAAAGCCTTGCACTGAGTGGGGATAGAGTGGGGATTTCCCAGCTCTTTGAGCCTCTTACTCCCCAGGCAGAAGCAGTTGCAGCCTTATAGCTGGATCACCAGGCTGCTAATTCAGAAAGGGGGGACTAGGAGAGAGAATCCAGGAAAGCAAACTCTCTCATCGTTGGACCCTGCAAACGCCAACAAGCCTTTACTTCCAGCAAGACTAAAGCCAATTATATGACATTGCCATAGAATCCCATCAACTGCAAATCACTACCTAAGAGTGACACAGGGGCAGAGCCTGGGGTACAGAGTCACCGACCAGGAAGAGGGAGAGAAAAGAAAAAGGAAGAAGTTAACCTCTCAAAATCAAGAAAAACCCACAGACTTTACAACTTGATCCACTAATCTTTTTTTGTTGTTGTTGTTGTTTGTTTCTTCTATCTTTTTGCCTTTATTTCCTCCACCTCGGTCCTTCTATTCTCTGCCCATCTTATGCTTCCACTTTCTTGAACTACACTACCCATGACTGTTGCATTTTATTTTTCTTCTTTATCCTCACCCTCCTTTAAGGTTATACTCCAAAACACTTAACTCTCTCTCACTCCTCTTCTGTTTTTTTTTTGTCTTGCTTTATTTTGTTTTTTTCTCTTCCTATTTTATTTCTTCCTTCGTTTTTCTCTTTTTCTTATTTTTTCCTTTCTATTCGTTTTTTCTTTTCTCATTTTACTTTCCTCCCATATAATCCTCAATCATGAACAAATTAGTTAATTTGGGACTCAAGGCTTTTTTTTGCCTTTATTTCTCTTTTTTGCTTTTGTTTTTATTTTTTTTCTTGTTTGTTTATTTTTGTGGCATTTTGGGTCCTCCCAACCCAAGGTCTCCATTGTATTTACTCTTCGCTCCACTTAATACAACAGATTTTTACTTATTATTTTTATTTTTTCTTCTTTATTATTCTTTTTGGTCCTTTTTTCTGGTTCCCTCTTATCCCTCTCATTATATCTCTTAGTTGACCATCACTTACAAGCAAATCATCTTATGCTTGTCTAAGATTTTCTTCCTTTTTTTTTTTTTTGCATTTAGTAGGTCCCTACTCCCTTTTTTTTGCCCCTTGAACTCTTCACCCCAAATCAGGCCCTCTATTATAGGCACGATATTTCCCTGAGGAGGGGAGAGGAGGGAAAGAGAAGAGAGAAAAAAAGGGGGAAATAATAATTATTACTGTTTTTTTCTTGTGGGGTGTTTTACCCTTTTTTTTTTTTTTTTTTACTTTTTACTCTTTATTAATTCTAATTAGTGCTATCAATAAGACCACCCTCAGATGCCAATAAGAAAGAGGAAATCGAATATTATGGATACAAAAGAAAGAGAGGTAACACAAATAGATGTGGAAAAATCTATGGAGAAAAGACTTAACATATTGGAAGCCTTGGAGCTAAATGACAGAGAATTTAAAATAGAAATCTTAAAAATACTCAGAGATATACAAGAAAACACAGAAAGGCAATATAGGGAGATCAGAAAACAACTCAATGAACACAAAGAATATATTACCAAGGAAATTGAAACTATAAAAACAAATCAAACAGAAATGAAAAACTCAATTCACGAGCTGAAAAACGAGGTAACAAGCTTAGCTAACAGAACAGCCCAGATTGAAGATAGGATTAGTGAAATAGAAGACAAACAACTTGAGGCACAACAGAGAGAAGAAGAAAGAGACTCAAAAATAATAAAAAATGAGAAAGCCCTACAGGAATTGTCTGACTCCATCAGAAAGAATAACATAAGAATAATAGGTATATCAGAGGGAGAAGAGAAAGAAAATGGAATGGAGAATATACTCAAACAAATAATAGACGAGAACTTCCCAAGCCTGTGGAAGGAACTAAAGCCTCAAATTCAAGAAGCAAACAGAACACCAAGTTTTCTTAACCCCAACAAACCCACTCCAAGGCACATCATAATAAAGATGACACAAACCAATGACAAAGAAAAAATTCTCAAGGCAGCCAGGGAAAAGAAGAGTACAACATATAAAGGAAGGCCTATTAGATTATCATCAGATTTCTCAGCAGAAACTCTACAAGCTAGAAGAGAGTGGACCCCAATATTTAAAGCCCTGAAAGAGAGGAACTTTCAGCCAAGAATACTATACCCATCAAAGCTATCCTTCAAGTATGAAGGAGATATAAAAACATTCACAAATACAGAAAAGATGAGAGAATTTATCAACAGAAAGCCCCCACTCCAGGAAATACTAAAGGGGGTTTTCCAACCAGATTCAAAGAACAAAAGAAAACAACACCACAAGTAACAGCTCCACCAAGAACACAATAAAACCAAACTTAAACTGTGACAACAAAGGAAAAAAAGGGGGGAGAGGATGGAGATTAACAGTAGCAAAGGATGATGAAGTGCAGAAATACTTATAAGATAGGGTACTACAATGAATATGGTAGGTACCCTTTTCATTACTTAATGGTAACCACCCTTAAAAAAAACACCACAAAAACACTTGACTTAAAAAAGGTAGCAACAGAGGAAAGAAGTATGGAACACAAACAAACAAAAACAAATGATAGAAAAACAAAAGAGAAGAATCAAACTAGATACAAAACTAACAGAAAGCAATTTATAAAATGGCAGTAGGGAACCCACAAGTGTCAATAATTACACTAAATGTAAATGGATTAAACTTACCAATAAAAAGACACAGAGTAGCAGAATGGATTAAAAAAGAAAATCCAACTATATGCTGCCTACAAGAAACACATCTAAGCAACAAGGATAAAAACAAATTCAAAGTGAAAGGCTGGAAAACAATACTCCAAGCAAACAACACCCAAAAAAAAGCAGGCGTAGCAATACTCATATCTAATAATGCTGACTACAAGACAGAAAAAGTACTCAGAGACAAAAATGGTCATTTCATAATGATTAAGGGGAAGTTGAATCAAGAAGACATAACAATCCTTAATATATATGCACCAAACCAAGGAGCACCAAAATATATAAGACAGCTACTTATTGACCTTAAAACAAAAACTGACAAAAATACAATCATACTTGGAGACCTCAATACACCGCTGACGGCTCTAGATCGGTCATCCAAACAGAGAATCAATAAAGACTATAGTGGCCTTAAACGAAAATACTAGAACACCTGGATATGATAGACATCTACAGGACACTTCATCCCAAAGTGACTGAGTATACATTTTTCTCCAGTGTACATGGAACATTCTCAAGAATTGACCATATGTTGGGCCACAAAGACAATATCAGCAAATTCAGAAAAATTGAAGTTGTACCAAGCATATTTTCTGATCATAAAGCCTTGAAACTAGAATTCAACTGCAAAAAAGAGGGGAAAAAATCCCACAAAAATGTGGAAACTAAACAACATACTTTTAAAAAATGAATGGGTCAAAGAAGAAATAAGTGCAGAGATCAAAAGATATATACAGACTAATGAAAATGACAATACGACATATCAGAATCTATGGGATGCAGCAAAAGCAGTGAATAAGAGGAAGTTCATATCACTTCAGGCCTATATGAACAAACAAGAGAGAGCCCGAAGTGAACCACTTAACTTCCCACCTTAAGGAACTAGAAAAAGAAGAACAAAGACAACCCAAAACCAGCCGAAGAAAGGAGATAATAAAAATCAGAGCAGGAAATAAATGAATTAGAGAACAGAAAAACTATAGAAAAAATCAATAGAACAAGGAGCTGGTTCTTTGAAAAGATCAACAAAATTGACAAACCCTTGGCAAGACTTACCAAGGAAAAAAGAAAAAGAACTCATATAAATAAAATCCAAAATGAAAGAGGAGAAATCACCACGGACACCGTAGATATACAAAGAATTATTGTAGAATACTATGAAAAACTTTATGCCACTAAATTCAACAACCTAGAAGAAATGGATAAATTCCTAGAACAATACAACCTTCCTAGACTGAGTCATGAAGAAGCAGAAAGCCTAAACAGACCTATCAGTAGGAGGAATATAGAAAAAACCTATTAAAAACCTCCCCAAAAATAAAAGTCCAGGCCCTGACGGCTATACCTAGCGAATTTTATCAAACATTCAAAGAAGACTTGGTTCCTATTCTACTCAAAGTCTTCCAAAAAATTGAAGAAGAAGCAATACTTCCAAACACATTTTATGAGGCCAACATAACCCTCATACCAAAACCTGGCAAGGATGGCACAAAGAAAGAAAACTACAGACCAATATCTCTAATGAATACAGATGCTAAAATACTAAACAAAATACTAGCAAATCGAATACAACAACATATTAAAAAAATAATACATCATGATCAAGTGGGATTCATCCCAGAATCTCAAGGATGGTTCAACATACGTAAAACGGTTAACGTAATACACCATATCAACAAAACAAAGAACAAAAACCACATGATCTTATCAATAGATGCAGAAAAGGCTTTCGATAAAATACAACACAATTTTATGTTTAAGACTCTCAACAAAATGGGTATAGAAGGAAAATATCTCAACATGATAAAGGCCATATATGATAAACCATCAGCTAACATCATATTAAATGGCACTAAACTGAAGGCTTTCTCCCTTAAATCAGGAACAAGACAGGGTTGTCCACTCTCTCCACTCTTATTTAATGTGGTACTAGAGGTTTTCGCCACAGCAATCAGACAAGACAAAGAAATAAAAGGCATCCATATCGGAAAAGAAGAAGCAAAGGTATCACTTTTTGCAGATGATATGATCCTATATCGAAAACCCCAAAGAATCCACAAAAAGACTACTAGAAACAATAAGCCAATACAGTAAGGTCACAGGATACAAAATTAACATTCAGAAGTCAATAGCCTTTCTATATGCCAACAATGAAACAACTGAGAACAAACTCAAAAGAATAATCCCCTTCACGATTGCAACAAAAAAATAAAATACTTAGGAATAAACATAACAAAGAATGTAAAGGACTTATATAATGAAAACTATAAACCATTGTTAAGGGAAATTGAAAAAAGATATAATGAGATGGAAAAATATACCTTGTTCTTGGCTAGGAAGAATAAATATAATCAAGATGGCTATATTACCCAAAGCAATATACAAATTCAATGCAATTCCCATCAAACTTCCAATGACGTTTTTTAAAGAAATAGAGCAAAAAATCATCAGATTTATATGGAACTATAAAAAACCCCGAATAGCCAAAGCAATCCTAAAGAAAAAGAATGAAGCTGGGGGCATTACAATACCTGACTTCAAACTCTATTATAGGGCCACGACAATCAAAACAGCATGGTATTGGCAGAAAAATAGACACTCAGACCAATGGAACAGAATAGAAAGTCCAGAAATAAAACCACATATATATAGTCAAATAATTTTTGATAAAGGGGCCAACAACACACAATGGAGAAAAGAAAGCCTCTTCAATAAATGGTGCTGGGAAAACTGGAAAGCCACATGCAAAAGAATGAAACTGGACTACAGTCTTGTCCCCCTGTACTAAAATTAACTCAAAATGGATCAAAGATCTAAACATAAGACCTGAAACAATTAAGTACATAGAAGAAGACATAGGTACTCAACTCATGGACCTGGGTTTTAAAGAGCATTTTATGAATTTGACTCCAATGGCAAGAGAAGTGAAGGCAAAAATTAATGAATGGGACTACATCAGACTAAGAAGTTTTTGCTCAGCAAGAGAAACTGATAACAAAATAAACAGAAAGCCAACTAAATGGGAAATGATATTTTCAAACAACAGCTCAGATAAGGGCCTAATATCCAAAATATACAAAGAACTCATAAAACTCAACAACAAACAAACAAACAATCCAATAAAAAAATGGGAAGAGGATATGAACAGACACTTCTCCCAGGAAGAAATACAAATGGCCAACAGATATATGAAAAGATGCTCATCTTCTTTAGCTATTAGAGAAATGCAAATCAAAACAGCAATGAGATACCACCTCACTCCTGTTAGATTAGCTATTATCAACAAGACGGGTAATAGCAAATGTTGGAGAGGCTGTGGAGAAAAAGGAACCCTCATTCACTGTTGGTGGGACTGTAAAGTAGTACAACCATTATGGAGGAAAGTATGGTGGTTCCTCAAAAAACTGAAAATAGAACTACCTTATGACCCAGCAATCCCTCTACTGGGTATATACCCCAAAACCTCAGAAACATTGATACGTGAAGACACATGTAGCCCCATGTTCATTGCAGCACTGTTCACAGTGGCCAAGACATGGAAACAACCAAAAAGCCCTTCAATAGAAGACTGGATAAAGAAGATGTGGCACATATACACTATGGAATACTACTCAGCCATAAGAAATGATGACATCAGATCATTTACAGCAAAATGGTGGGATCTTGATAACATTATAAGGAGTGAAATAAGTAAATCAGAAAAAAACAAGAACTACATGATTCCATACATTGGTGGAACATAAAAATGAGACTAAGAGACATGGACAAGAGTGTGGTGGTTACCAAGGGTGGGGGGGGAGGGAGGACATGGGAGGGAGGGAGGGAGAGAGTTAGGGGGAGGGGGAGGGGCACAGAGAACTAGATAGAGGGTGACGGAGGACAATCTGACTTTGGGCGAGGGGTTTGCAAAATAATTTGATGACAAAATAACCTAGACATGTTTTCTTTGAATATATGTACCCTGATTTATTAATGTCATCCCATTACCATTAATAAAAATTTATTAAAAAAAATAAAATAATAATATGCAATGTGCTTGTCATTTGGATGCTTTGTAAAAGATGTTCTCACAATTGACTTGACTTCATTGCCTCATTAGATAATGTTTTATGGCACAATAAACACACTGAATGTTGTTTATTTGCCAGAGATTTTATGAAACGCATCTTCAGATACTCTGGCAAATAGCTGCATGCATTTTTTTTTTGAGACATGGGCTTATAATATTTCACAATATTTTGTTTGAAACTGTGCTTGCTCTCAGAAATCAACTATGTACTGTCTTTAGTTTTGATTACATAACAATTTAGCTTCACTTACAAAATGTGAACAAAACTTATGCTCTTGAAGTCTGTTGTGTGGTTGTGATGATACAAGTGTCATGATTGAGTGAGTTTGTTGAGACGAGAGTAAGTTAGTGAGTATCTGTGGTTGTGCATTTTATAAAATTTTATGTAGCGAGTATTGGCCAATGGCATCACTTCTTTATGATTGGGGTGCAGTAGCAAGACATCAGCTAGTTTTGGCAGTCCAAGGGGGGGGGGTTAGAATGTCACCTTATTACCATAAAATCTGGGAATTGAGATGAAAATATGAGTTAATTGGTATCTCCATTGTCTAGTAGTTTCTGTCATAGAAAGAAGTGTTGAACCATGGAGTTCTTTGTCTTTGCTATGGGGTAATAAAATGAAAAATTGCTAGTTTTGGGCCAACAATAGTGGTCATAAACTGCCCGGGAGGTGGGTGCGAACCCAGGATTAGGTACCTGGCCATTTGCAGATGTGGGGCAGGTGGTTGTGAAAGAGGTTGATGCGGTCCCAATACAAACACCCTGTAACAGAGTCTAACTGCTGATCTTGACTGGTCAATAGTTAGTCAATTAGTATGTATTTGTGGTGCTCTGCAACCACCCACCATGAAAGCTGAAATGCCTACTAGTGGGCAGTAGGGGCCAGGTTGACGACCACTGGGTTAGAGCATCACACCCATACACTAATGTCATAGGTTTGATCCTGGGTCATGGCACATACAGAGATTGGTGTTTCTGACTATCTGTCTGTCTCACCTCCTTCCTCTCTCTAGTATTAATAATTAAAATTAAAAAAAATGACAATGGCATTTTTTGGTTGTTGTTGCAGATTAAATTGGATAGATCAGGGGTTGGGAACCTATGGCTCATGAGCCATATGTGGCTCTTTTGGTGGCTGCATTTGGCTCGCAGACAAATTTTTAATTAAAAAAATAACGTTAAAAATATAAAATATTCTCATGTATTACAATCCATTCATTTCCTACCACTCATGTTCATGGTTGTGTGTGGCTGAAGCCAATCACAGCTGTCCTCCAGGACAACACCAAATTTTTATTAGATAATGCATAACTTACACAGGTCATTGTATGGCTCTCATGGAATTACATTTTAAAATTGTGGCATTCATGTCTCTCTCAGCCAAAAAGGTTCCTGACCCCTGCCTTAAGCTATAAGGACCATGCCTGCTCAGAGCCTGTGCCCCACACCCAATGCAAACTATAAGCCCCAAACATATACATCATATTTACACTTATTTGACCCACAGCAACAAACTTTAGAGATTTAAAATTACATAACCCATGTTTCCTACTCTCATAACAGTCAACCTTGAAATCAGTATTAATAGATAAAACAGGAAGTCCTTTTACTTAGTTATTAAATACCATTTTAAATAACCTGAAACATACATTGCAATTGGAATTCTAAATTTTTTTCAACTTAAAAATAATAGTAAAATAAAAAACAAATAAACCTATGGTGCCCTGACCAGATGTTTCAGTGCATGGAGTGTCCTTCCTGTGTGTCAAGGTTCTGGGTTCCATCCCAGGTCTCAATATTTAAAAGAAGCAAACAAAAATTTCACAACTAAATGGAACAACTAAGTGGAGAAATAAGCTAATACTACTCTGTTGGGTAGATAAAATATACTATGCTCATTTTTTTAAGGATGGTGCTGCCCACATGGAAGCCATGGCCCAGGTAATATTAATGTGTGTTGAGGGCGGGCTGTGGTCAGGCAGGATCCTTGTAGCCTGGAGCTTAGTTTTAGGACTAAGCCTTTCCATCCTTTTTGATGTGGGGTGGTACAATCCCATCATGACTCAGATAGGTGACTTTGTATTAGAAACTTCCCTATTTTGTATATTGGATTAAAAGTTATGAATCTACACTATAAAATGGGGGCAGAACAGGAGCTTGCTCTCTGGGTTCCTGAGATTAGCACTGGAAAGCAGAAAGAGCAGAGCAGAGAGCAGGGAGAGGCCACATGGAGGAGGCCAGGTGAAGCAGCCAAGATGGCAGAGTGTTGAGTAAGAAGCCAATTTGTGCAGAGTTTGTGCAGGGAGAAGGAAGGAGATGGGGAACAGAGGTGAATAAGGCTGGTGAGCTAGAAACCTTTGATTCTAGGAAACTCAGGTAAGTCAGTAGCTTTGTGAGCACTGAATGTGAGTGGATTTTGGAGACCAGTGTGTGTTTTTACTTCCTTGCCAGGTGCAAGCTAGGATTAAAGATTATGGCCCACCAGTTTTTGACTTCATTGTTTCTTTACCGACTGTTCGAATTCAATGCAAACCTGCATGGGCCAGGCTGCTGTGATAGCGGCCCTGACTACTGGCTTTATATTCTCTCTCTATCTCTCTCTTTCTCAAATCAATGTAAAAACATTAAAATCCAATTAGAAATGGTGTGATATATCTGCAACATGCCTAGTACATTTCTCTAAAAAAATGCAGAAAAAAGGGACAGAAAAATAAAGAAAAAGACCCAGATCTTTCAACAGATCATGTTTCTATTTTCCACAACTAGAAAGGACTACTTTTTTTTAACCATAATCTATCTCAACTCTGAAACTCACAGTGTTTCCCACCCACATTTGACTCCCATGGTGTGTCTCCTACAATGGAACCATTTCTTCCTTGCTTCCCCAAAACACCTGACCAGCAGTGCCTTGGGGAAACTCTTCCCAAACCTGAGGCTAGAGGGTTGATGAGGCCAATGGACTTCTCAGGACACAATGAATTTTTTTAATGTGCCATTAACCCTATGCATACTGGAGCCTTCTATCAGATTAGACTAAATGGAACCATGAAGTTTCTCCTTGCAGTTTCATAAAATACAGTGTGAAACTCTCTTCCTTCTCTTTCCCCATCAATATCTACCTTCCTGCCAACATGAACACAACAAGCATGACTGGACAGGCACCAGAAGCCAGAAAGCTTACAGCTCATCAGGATCAAAGGGTAGAATGTTACAGTAATATAATGTTATAGTAATTAAATACATAGAAATATAGAAAATATATTAAAATATTAAGGTATAATATTAAAAGCTACTTAGGTAAGTGAATAAGCTATACCCTCTGGGTGGGAGCTAATTTAGTGTATAGGGATATGACAAGCAAGACCATGCCCTTTACACAGGGCCCAGTTAGTATGTGTGAAATTATATATATAGAGAAAAAGAGCTCTATGGGTCAAATAAGTTTGCAAATATGATATATATGTTTGCTTGCTTATAGTTTGTATTGGATGTGGGGAACAGGATGTAAGCAGGCAGTGTCCTTATAACCTAAGGCTTAGTTTTAAGCCTAAATTTTTCCTCACAACCTTGACTGTTGCATGATAGGGGGTGGTGCACTTATGAGGAATCCAATTTATGCCTCAGATAAGTGGCTTTGTATCAGAGACTTTCTTGTTTGTATATTGCATTAAAGGTTTTGATCTCTACACTATAAGATGGGGCAGAGGAGCCCATGCTAAAGGAGAGCAGAGAAAGGCCACGTGGAGGAGAGTAGAAGCAGCCACCTGGCTCAGGCAGGTTTGCACTTGATTTGGATAGACAGTAATGAAACAATGAAGCCAAGAACTGATGGGCCATTAGCTTTAATCCTATCTTGCACCCGGTGGGCATAAAATACACACAATGGGAAAACACTTCCCTTTCCATTCAGGGCTCCCCAAACCACTTACTTATCTGAGTTTCCTAGAATCAAAGGTTTCCAGCTCACCAGCCTTATTCATCTCTGTTTTTCATCTCCTTCTCTCTGCACAAACTCTGTACAAACTGGCTTCTCTTTCAGCACTCTGCCTTCTTGGCTGCTTCTCCTCTCCTCTATGTGGCCTTCCTCTGCTCTCTGCTCTCTAATGCTAATCTTGGAAACCTAGAAAGCAAGCTCTCAGTCTGCCCCATTGTATAGTGTAGAAATCCAAACCTTTAATCCAATATACAAACAAAAAAGTCTCTGATACAAAGTCACTTATCTGAGGCATAATGGGATTCATCAAAAGGGTGGGCAAGGCTTAGTTTTAAAACTTAGCCTTCAGCTGTAACAACCCTGCCTGCTTACAGCCTGTCCCCTATACCCAATGTAAATTATAAGTGAGCAAACCTATATATCTGTTGGAATCCATGGGAATCTGAAAAGACCAGTGTAGCAAGCTTATTGAAAGGAAGAAAGAAACCCTGTTGGGCACTTCTCCAGGGAGAAGGGTACCAATACAGACTAGGGAGCAAATTTTTATAGTGTTTGGGAGAGCCTGAGGAGGTACTGAGCCAGAAGTTCTGGTATGTCCCCTCCTGCAGATTTATAGTTTCAGCTTTCAGGAACACTCCTCCTTAGGATGCTTGACCAGCTTCTAGGAACTCCTCTGCCTCAGGAGCAATTATCCAGTAAATAAGGTTGAGGTCCGACAGTCAGGCAGAATAGCCAAAGGGCATTTAGTATTTCTGATAAATTCATATATCTATCAGTATCATATTTACAAACTTATTTGATCAACAGTATACAAAAAGCAATGAATAGAAAAAACCACAACTACATTGAATAATTTCCTTGTGGCATATGGCTATTAAAATGAACTGCTGGGGTAACTCCTTATCAATAAACATAAATAGCCTAATTATTGGCACAAAGTAATGGATTCAAATTCAAACACATAATATATATGACAAAGGTTTATCTTTAAATGAAAGAAAAAGTTATGATATTGTTGTAAGGTACCAAAAAGTAACAAAATTAATATTGCTATTCTAGGCAGAAAAGGTCAGGCTTTCCTGTCCTTTCTTTTAAAAATGGAGAAAAAAGAATATACATGTCTCCTGACTTACAAAGATGACTAGGGTCATTTGTTTTTAAATTCTTTAAAAGGATTAATGTTATCTGAAGAACTCCCTTTTGCTTTCAATGAGAGGCAAAATTAACATACCACCCTACACCGATCTTAGCTTTCCCTCACTTCCTGGAATCCTGAAATTCAAGGGTACTTCTAGGCAAAGAAGAGGAAATAGATACTGAAAGGATTTGTGAATGTCTTTGTATTACCTTGAAAGTTTTAACATTTTCTGTAAATCCCTTAGACAAATGTTATAATCTTGTTAATGATTGTGTCCTGCTTTCATGCCCCCTCCCAACCTGTATGTGGTCAAAATGTATATAACCAGCCTCTGAAATGTACTCGGGGCTCAAGGTTTGGGACTGCTATGCCCTGTGTCAGCCATATGTGGCTGACATATTTAGCAAATCTTCTCTTTCAATAAAATTCTTCAAAATTTATCTGGACGGGGTGTCCCTACATTAGCGGTTCTCAACCTGTGGGTTGTAACCCCAGTGGGGTCACCTAAAGCCATTGGAAAATACATAATGCATATCACGTACTTACATTTCGAATCATAACTGTAGCAAAATTACAGTCATGAAGTAGCCACCAAAATTATTATTTGGTTTGGGTTCACCGCAACATGAGGAACTGAATTGCGTGGTCACGGCATTCGAAAGATTGAGAACCACTGCTCTACATAAACTCGATTGAGTGAGGAACAGTGCCTTTCAGAATCTGGGGTAGGGTACTTTGTAACATATCATAACTGGTATCAAAACAACCATATGAGAAAACAAATGACACCCCTACATCCTGACATCCACTGAAAGCACTTCATTCTGGAAGTTAATAGCTACCCACACCTAATAGAAAACACTGGAGCTGCCTATAACATAAGGCAGCAAGACATTAAGAGAACTAAAAATAAACACCAAAAATATTTGGGTAACTTACAGTACATTTTAAGGCAAAACCTGGTCCCATAATTACACAAAATCTTTTTAGTAGGTTCAGTAGACCGGGAATATCTACATTCACATGCAATTCATAACAAACTCAAATAACACACCACAGCTAAATGAGAACAGAAACACACATAACTATAAAGGTAATTGAACACACATCTCAATCAGCAATGGAGCACAGCTTTCAAAACTGATGCGTGCAACTAAAAAATGTGTAAAAACATTTTTTAAAATAACCTAAGTGGCAAATAACATTCCATAAATATAACTAATCCACTGTGAGGCCAATATCCAAGGCCAACATCACAGCCACCTGGCCCATGCAGGATTGCGTTGGATTCAGACAGTCGATAAAGAAACAACGAAGCCAAAATCTGGTGGGCAATTATCTTTACTCCTAGCTTGCACCCAGTGGGCAAGTAAAAACACACACTGGGCTCCAAAACCCACTCACATTCAGTGCTCAAAAAGCTATGGACTTATCCGAGTTTCCTAGAATCAAAGGTTTCTAGCTCAACAGACTTATTTACCTCTGTTTTCCATCTCCTTCCTTCTCCCTGCAAAAACTCTGCCATTTTGGCTGCTCCTCCTGGCCTCCTCCATGTGACCTTTCTCTGCTCTCTAATGATAATCTCAGGAATCAAGAGCACAAGCTCTTGTTTTGCCCCCATTTTATAGTGTAGAAATCCAAACCTTTAATCCAATATACAAAATAGGGAAGTTTCTAATACAAAGTCACTTATCTGGACATGATGAAATTGTACCACCCCACATCAAAAAGGGTGGGAAAGGCTTAGTCCTAAAACAAAGCCTCAGGCTACAAGAATTCTGTTTGCCCATAACCCGCCTCTAACGCACATTAATATCACCTGGGTGACAGGCTTCCATGTGGGCAGTACCATCTTTAACAAAGTGAGCATAATATATTTTATCTGCCCAACATCCACAATACTCCAAATATTCAAATCTACCACACTTACAAGAATGCTTGCCACTTTTTAAAAACTGACCATACTGGATGATAAACCACCTTCCTACACATTTCAATAAACTAAAAAAAGTGCCATGAACTGCAGTAACACACCAGAGAACTGTAAAACTTAGTATTGACATTGCCATTTTAAAGGGACAGAAAGTCAGCTTTCTGTCCAGTCCTTTCTTTGGAAAATGGAAGAAATAGAATATTGAAGTCTCCTGACTTACAAGGATGACTGGGGTCATTTGGTTTTAAGTTCTCTGAAATGATTAAGGTTATCTGAGGAACTCCTTTTTGCTTTCAATAAGAGACAAAATTTACATACCACCCTACACTGATCTTAGCTCTTCCTCCCTTCCTGTAATCCTGAGAGTGACATGTACTTCTAGGCAAAGGAGGAAAGATAGACACTAAAAGGATTTGTAAATGTCTTTGATTGTATTACCTTGAAAGTTTTAATGTTAATCTTGTTAATGTAATGTAAATCTTGTTAATGATTGTGTCTTGCTGTCATGCTTCCCTACCTGTGTGTTGTCAAAAGGTATATAACCAGCCTCTGAGATGTACTTGAGGGACATGATTTGGGACTGCTATGCCCGAGTCAACCATATGTGACCAGCATATTTAACAAATCTCCTTCAATAAAATTCTTCAAAATTTATCTGGACTGGGTGTCTCTACATAAACTCAATAAAGTAAGGTACAGTGCCTTTCAGAATCTGGGGTATGGTACTGTATAACATTTCTTTCTTTACAGCTCTTCTAACCCTTCATCTAGAACCCTGTAAGAAAATTATCTGTATGGTCAGTAGGCACGGCCATCATCACAGCTACCTGGCCCAAGCAGGTTTGAATTTGATTTGGACAGACAGTAATGAAAAAATGGAGCCAAGAACTGGTGGGTCATCAACTTTAATCCTAGCTTGCATCTGATGGGCAAGTAAAAACACACACTGGCTTCAAAAACCCACTTATTCAGTGCTCACAAAGCTATTGACTTATTCAGGTTTTCTAAAATCAAAGGTTTCTAGCTCACCAGACTTACTTGCTTCTGTTCCCCATCTCCTTTTCTCTGCACAAACTCTGCACAAACTGTCTTCTCACTCAGCACTCCACCATCTCGCCGGCTTCTTTTGGCCTCCTCTATGTGGCCTCTCTCTGCTCTCCTCTCTGCTTTCTCCTCTAATGCTAATCTCAGGAACTGAGAGAGAACAAGCTCACTGTCTGCCCCAGTTTATAATGTAGAAATCCAAAACCTTTAATTCAATATACAAACCAGAAAGTCTCTGATACAAAGTCACTTATCTGAGACATAATGGGATTCCTCATAAGAGTGCACCACCCTACATCATGCAATCAGTCAAAGGTGTGGGGAAAAGCTTAGTCTTAAAACTAAGCCTTAGAGTTGTAATGACCTGGCCTGCTTACAGCCTGCCCCACATACACAATATAAACTATAAGTGAGCAAACATGTACATTATATTTACAAACTTATTTGACCAAAATTATCATTACATAGACATGTTATTAAATGAATGAACATTAAATTAAAAAATACATAGAGTGGCTATGATTGCGGAAGAGCGACGCCCCCTGGTGGGCATGCTGGGTCGATCCTGGTCGGGCGCATGCAGGAGTCTGTCTGACTGCCACCCTGTTTCCAGCTTCGGAAAAGTGCAAAAAAAAAATAATTTTTTTAAATACAAAATTTAATCAATGGTAATCTTATAAAATAATTTCAAAGGAACAATGATGAAAATACTACTTCCAAGGCCAGATTGCTCAAAGCTTCCAGGGCTGTGCTTTCTGACAAAGGTGAATAGGCCCCAGGGCCATATTCAGCCAACAAGGTGCCATTTAATAATATCAAGAGCAGGGGTCCCCAAACTTTTTACACAGGAGGCCAGTTCACTTCCACTCAGACCATAGGAGAGCCAGACTATAAAAAAAAACTATGAACAAATCCCTATGCACACTGCACATATCTTATTTTAAAGTAAAAACAAAATGGGAACAAATACCGTATTTAAAATAAAGAACAAGTAAATTTAAATCAACAAACTGACCAAAATTTCAATGGGAACTATGCTCCTCTCACTGACCACCAATGAAAGAGGTGCCCCTTCTGGAAGTGCTTGCGAGGGCCGGATAAATGGCCTCAGGGGGCCGCATGTGGCCCGCGTGCTGTAGTTTGGGGACCCCTGATCAAGAGCTTGGGGATCTGGCTGGATGTTAATTCTGGGCTGTGAATAGAAGGAACACCTCCTCACAAGCACCTACAATGCAGAGGACATTCCCCATTCCCCAGCACACACAATAATCCTGCCCCAAAGCCCAATAGTACTCAGAAGACAAACCGTACCTGTTGGGCAGATAATATGTATTATGCTCACTTTGTTAAAGTGGCGCTGACCACGTGGGGGCCGTTGCCCAGGTGATATTAATGTGTGTCTCTGGGCAGGCAGAATCCTTGTAGCCTGCAGCATGGTTTTGGGATTAAGCCTTTCACACTCTTTTTTTTTTATTTTTTTTTTATTTTTTACAGAGGCAGAGATAGACAGGGACAGACAGACAGGAATGGAGAGAGATGAGAAGCATCAATCATCAGTTTCTCGTTGCGCGTTGCGACTTCTTAGTTGTTCATTGATTGCTTTCTCACATGTGCCTTGACCGCGGGCCTTCAGCAGACCGAGTAACCCCCTGCTGAAGCCAGCGACCTTGGGTCCAAGCTGGTGAGCTCTTTGCTCAAGCCATATGAGCCACGCTCAAGCTGGCCACCTCGGGGTCTCGAACCTGGGTCCTTCCGCATCCCAGTCCGACGCTCTATCCACTGCGCCACCACCTGGTCAGGCTTTCACACTCTTTTTTGATGTGGGGTGGTACATTCCAATCATGCCTCAGAGAAGTGACTTTGTACTAAAGAATTCCCTATATTGTATATTTGATTAAGAGTTTGGATTTCTACAGTATAAAATGGGGACAGATCCAGGAACCTGTGCTCTTGGTTCCTGAGATGATTAGCATGAGAGAGCAGAGGGAGCAGAGCAGAGAGCAGAAAGAGGCCACGTGGCCAGGAGATGCAGCCAAGATGGCGGAATGCTGAGTGAGATGCCAGTTTGTGTAGAGTTTGTATCTGGGACAAGGAAGGAGATGGGGAACTGAGGAGAAAAAGGCTGGTGAGCTAGAAACCTTTGATTCTAGGAAACTCGGATAAGTCAGTGGCTTTGTGAGCACTGAATGTGAATGGGTTTTGGAGCCCAGTGTGTGTTTTTACTTGCCTGCTGGGTGCAAGCTAGTATTAAAGAAAATGGCCTATCAGTTTTTGGCTTCATTGTTTCTTTACCGACTGTCGGAATCCAATGTTAACCTGCATGAGCCGGGCTGCTTTAGTGGTGGTCATGGCCCTGCCTACTGGCCATACATTTCCCCACAAGAAACAAGATGATGAGTGACATACAATACAAACAGCAGGTCATTCTGCTGATCTTACATGGGGAGCAGAAGCATATTCCCTACAAACAGTCCGGGAGCTCTTCTCTTCTGGCGGCCAGCTGCGCCTCCTCCATGAACCACTAGCTCGCTTGCATTTCCTCTGTCCCATCCCCCACCCCATTATCCCCAGGCCCCTGGGATACACTCACGTTTATCCGAGCTCTGCACCGCCCGACTAGTGAACTGCGGCCCCTGCCTGGAAGCCTCGCACCTCACGTCCACGGCCTTGCTGCCTCTTTTCCTGCGCCTCATCTCCAACCTGCTCCCGGCCAATTTCCCTTGGCCCAGCCCCACCCCGCATCTACCCCAGGCCCCACCTCTCACCTCCCTGCTGATCCTACCTTAGGCCTCGTGACAGGCCCAGCAGCTCACAAACAACTTCAGTTTTCAATGGTTAATTTACATGAAAACAGCCATGAACCTGGTACACACGTTCACATTTACTTTAGCAAAATAAATACGTTGTCACTTTATAAAACTAAAAACTGCCATTGAAAATGCCATCTTTAGAGAGTATAAACAGGTATCACAACATAGGAGACATTCTGAAATGCAATAACCCTAAAGGGACACGATGATTGCAAGGGAAATGGTAGAAAAACTGCGCAGTGGGGTGAATAAAGGGTGACGGTCATTCCAAGGAAAATACTACAAGAATTAATAAATATGAATACAACAATTAATTCCTTCTCAGTCACATCAAAAACTTATTGTGGAACCCTCCTATATTAGGAAAACCTTATACAAAAAGATATTATACAACTGTTGTTAAGATTGAGGGCAAAAATTATCACTGCAAACAGTAGCACTTCCTATCAATAAGCTTTATTCACTCGGTGATTCCAACTTTTCCTGTACTTAATATAAACTCAATAACATAAACTGCCACTTACAGCACAGTTACAAAAAAAAAGAAAAACAATCATTGAAATATATTCAACACATCTCTCATTCAGAGACTGATCGTCACTCCTTCAAAAGTGATAGATACCCTGCTTCAAAAAAATCAGTAAGGCCTGACCTGTGGTGGTGCAGTGGAACAATCACGGATCTGGAATGCTGAGATCAGTGGTTCAAAACCTTGGGCTTGCCTGACCTGTGGTGGCGCAGTGGATAAAGCGTCGACCTGGAAATGCTGAGGTTGCGGGTTCGAAACACTGGGCTTGCTTGGTCAAGGCACATATGGGAGTTGATGCTTCCAGCTCCTCCCCCTTCTCTCGCTCTCCTCTCTCTCTCTCTCTCTCTCTCTCTCTCTCTTTCCCTCTCTCTTTCCTCTCTAAAATGAATAAATTAAAAAATAAAAATTGAAAAAAAAAAGTTTAAAAAACCCCAATAAACCTTGGGCTTGCCCGGTCAAGGCACATATGGGAGTTGATGCTTCCTGCTCCTCCCCCCTTCTCTCTCTCTCTCCTCTAAAATGAATAAATAAATAAATAAATCAGTAAGGACAGAACAAACCTTATGTCAGTGCTGTTCAACCTGGTCCCTTCCACCAACTAGTGGGCATTCCAGCTTTCATGGTGGGCAGTAGTAAGTTGTTCAATAAAGATTTATTCTGCCAAACTTAGTGAAAATTTGACATAAAGTATTTGGTAAATAATTATTATTATATGCTTTAACTTGATGTAACTCTGCTTTATAAATTTTATAAAGTAAAGTTACTTCCCTATTATATAAATCACGATTACTGTGGAACCTGGGGCTGGTTAGAAAGTTTTCCTACTAACAGAGACACAAAAGTGGGTGGTAGGTAAAAAACATTGACTATCCCTGCTATAGATGGATGTTATAAGCTCATTTTCCCACTAACCTATATGTGATCAAGTGTATATAACAAGCCTTGGAGCTATATTGGGGACTGCACGATTTGGGTCAGCTATACCCTGTGTTTGTCATATGCAGCTGGCTTATTAATAAATCTCTTCCTATTAATAAAACTCCTCAAAAATTCATTTGGACTTGGTGTCTCTACGTAAACCCATAGAAGTAAGGTATGGTACTTTACAACAGTTTCCCATTATGGGTTTCTAGTATAGTCCATAATGAATTCACCTGGATATTGTCATGAGGTATTGTGATGGTTTTCCTATGGGGCACTGATTCAATGTGTTGTGGTAGGATTTCTTTTCATCTTTGGAGCTATAGTAAAATATCTGTGGTTGATTTCTTTCACATTCTTTTGTATATCATCTGTTCATTAGTTCCCAAGTGATAGATATATGAGTTTACCAGAAATTCCAGCTTTTGTTGTCCCACCTGGCTGCCTGACCTCACCCTTACTTACTGGATAATTGCCTTGAGGCAGAAGAGTTTCAGGAAGCTGGTCAACCTGCCCCAAAAAGGAGTGTTCCAGAAAGCCGAAACCATAACACCGTAAAAGGCACAAACAAGAACTTTTGACTCAGTACCTCCTCAGGTTCTCCCAAGGGTTTCTTTCTTCCTTTCAATAAAGCCTGTTACTCTGGCCTTTTCAGACTCCCATGGATTCCAACACCAAGGTGTTCTGAATAGTGTGGCTTTCCAGTGGAATGTGTTTCTGTTTAGCTCAAATGGGCTTTCCATGTTGGTTTGAATGTTTTTTTTTGTTGTTGTTGATTATTTCCAGAGACAGAGAGTGAGTCAGAGAGAGGGATAGACAGGACAGACAGACAGAAATGGAGAGATATGAGAAGCATCAATCATTAGTTTTTCATTGCGCGTTGCAACACCTTAGTTGTTCATTGATTGCTTTCTCATATGTGCCTTGACCACAGACCTTCAGCAGACCGAGTAACCCCTTGCTGGAGCCAGGGACCCTGGGTCCAGGCTGGTGAGCTTTTTTTTTTAAGATTTTATTTATTTATTATAGAGGGGCGGGAGCAGGAAGCATCAACTCCCATATGTGCCTTGACCAGGCAATCCCAGGGTTTTGAACTGGCAACCTCAGTGTTTCCAGGTCGACGCTTTATCCACTGCACCAGCACAGGTCAGGTGCTTTTTTTAAAAATTATTTTTATTTATTTATTCATTTTTAGAGGAGAGAGAGAAAGATTGAGAGAGAGAGAGAGAGAGAGAGAGAGGAGCAGGAAGCTTCAACTCCCATATGTGCCTTGACCAGGCAAGCCCAGGGTTTTGAACTGGCAACGTCAGTGTTTCCAGGTCGACACTTTATCCACTGTGCCACCACAGGTCAGGCCTGGTGAGCTTTTTGCTCAAGCCAGATGAGCCCACGCCCAAGCTGGGGACCTCAGGGTCTCGAACCTGGGCCCTTCCACATCCCAGTCCAATGCTCTATCCACTGCGCCACCGCCTGGTCAGGTGGTTTGAATGTTTTGAAGACATTTTTAATAATTAATCTGGTTAAATGTGATAAAAATAAGCTCTTCTTTCTGTTATAGATTTTGGTGAAGTCTAGATTCACAGATTATTGAATGAATAGAAAGTTTTGTAAAATAGTGTGGCTTTGTGTGTTTTTCTGTAGGAATACGGTGCAGTATGACATCTGGTGTTGCTATTATCCAATTGAGGGCATGGTGTACATGTCGCTTTGTCTCTGATTCTTACAGCTTTCTGGTCTTGAGGAAAATTTATGTTTCTATTGTTGATGAAAAAGAAAAAATATAGCTCTTTTTAAATTAAACAGAACTGTGGATAGTAAATGAAGCTGAGAAGGTTGGGGAAGTAAAGTGGATCCAAGGAACAGAAAATCTGATGTTTTAACCCACGACAGCTCATGCTGGGTAGTTCTGCCTGACAGAAGAACTTTCATCAAAAGTAATGCCTCTTACTGAAGCCTGTCAGTTGTGTTTTGCACCGTGTAGTGTGAGGAAGTAAGACATCACAGCCCTCATTGTCATTGTTATGTGGATCATTTACAGCTAACTGTCTTTTTCCTACCTAGGTGAAGAAGTTTCATGAAGATATCATCCATGCTCTGAGCTCACCCACCACCCGGTGGGAGACATGGGGCTTGAGGGCTCGGGGGTCCGAGGCCTGGTGTCTGGCTCTGGCTGCAGTTTGAGACAGGGTCCCTGGGCTGCCATGTTATGTATTGGAATACATTCAGGGTTCCACCTCAGACTGCAGTCCATGCCCGAGGTGTAGCACCTGCCTTCCACCACCAGGACTCTGCGGTCTGATACCGCTTTTTGGTTTGTTTCAGGGATGCGTAGGGTCGAGGAGTGTCTTCCAGGGTGGTGGTCAAAGGGTAGGTCTAGGGCGTGCGGCTTTTGGGATAGGGCTACAGTGTTAGGGGTTACTGGGAGGTGTTAGGCTTGGAGGTAGATGGGAGGTTTCCCCTGGAGGGTGAGTGGGCGGGACTGAAGCTGGGGAGGCAAATGAGGTAGGGCATTCCGGGTCGTTCTCCCCCCTTCGGAGTTCTCCCTGAATGAGAACTCGGTCAGTGTCACAGCACATGACCCAACAGCTGCATTTGAAATAGACAAAGGACAGAGTTAGTCAGGGGCCAGCCTAGATAATCCTCCAAATCACTCAGCCCCAAGGTGAGTAGATTCCTGTGTATGGACTGCAGCATTTGCATATGAAGAGCCACTTCTGAGAAGGGAGGCATTCTAGGCTGGGGCCTCAGAAGAGTTTGGACGCCTGTCTGGCTGCAAAGGTATCCAGCCGATGGAGCCCTGGATAGTCTTCTGCTATGATCAATGCAACACTGCGAAGCCTCATTCCCTGTCCATGGTGAGTGTCTTTGCCGTGGGTTTGCCTGGAAAAGTAAGACTGCTGTACGTGGGTGGGCCCAGCTTGTGCCGGTAGAACGATGTGATTTCCTGGACAGTGCATCCGGACAGGTAAGACTTGGGGTGTTATGAAGCTAATGCTCCTTGATAGAACTCTACTGGAATATTTACCCACTGCCCCGTGCTTGGAATGGAAGAGCTTTTCTGGGTCTTCAGAAGAGGGTGTCATTTGGGAATGTTAGCTGCTCTTGGAAGTGAGGAGACTACGGTATCCCCAACGTGTGAGGGTAAGACGGTTTCATCTTCATTGTTTTTGTGTTGTCTCTGTGTGGACTCAGCTCACAGTCTGTTGCGTTATTTTGATGTCTGTTCTCTGACTGCTCCTTGTGGAAATTTTCCACGTTACTATATTCCCGGTGCCCATATTCTGTGTACTGGTGAGGAGCCACTGAGCCATTTTACCCGCAGGTGTTGTAAAGTACCAAAGGCTACAGAATTAATATTAATATTTTAGGAGGCTTGGAAAACATTTTATTAATTTGGATTAAGGTGTGCAGAGAAATTGTGAGAATAGTCTTTGTGCTGTGTGATTGTCAAAACCAGGATGGCCCTTGGCATTGTATTGTAAATGCAAGGGGAGGAAAACATGGATTCCCAGACATTCCACCACACCTGTGGGGAAAGGGGTGAATGGCTAGCCAGGTGCAGGAAGAGAAAAGCCAAAATAAACCTTTTCTTATAGCAATGAGCCATTTGCAGGCATTTGTCCCACCGAAACTACCTCTCCTATGTAAATGAGTGTGTGACTCTGGACAGAGAGATAGCAGATAAACACTAAATAATATAGGAATGCCTTTAATATGTAAAGAGACATCTTTATACCATTGTGTTGGATTGTAAATTTGTTTTCTCCAAAATGATGTATGGTTTGCAAATTGAATGTGGTCCTATCATGTTAAAGGACATATGACTATAACCAATAGCGGTGTAAAGCCAGCAGGCAGGGCCAGGGCCACTATCACAGCAGCCTTCTGGCCTATGCAGGTTCGTATTGGATTTGGACAGTCGGTAAAGAAACCATGGAGCCAAAAACTGGTGGGCCATAGTCTTTAATCTAGCTTGCACCCGGTGGGCAAGTAAAAATACACACTGGCTCCAAAACCCAGTCACATTCAGTGCTCACAAAGCTACTGATTTATCCGAGTTTCCTAGAATCAAAGGTTTCTAGCTCAACAGCCTTATTCTCCTCAGTTCCCCATTTCCTTCCTTATCCAGATACAAACTCTGTACAAACTGGCATCTCACTCAGTACTCCGCCATCTTGGCTGCTTTTCCTGGCCTTCTCCACGTGGCCTCCTCCCGCTGCTGGCTCTATTCTCTCTGCTCTCTCATGCTAACCTCAGGAACCAAGAGCGCAAACTCCCACTCCATTCCCATTTTATAGTGTAGAAATCCAAACCCTTAATCCAATATACAAAACAGGGAAGTCTCTAATACAAAGTCACCTCTCTGAGGCATGATTGGATTGTACCGCCCTACATCAAAAAGGGTAGGAAAGGCTTAATCCCAAAACCAAGCCCCAGGCTAAAGGATTCTGCCTGCCTTTAGCCCACCCCAACACACATTAATATCACCTGGGCAATGGCCTCTTTAACAAAGTGAGCATAATACATTTTATCTGCCCAACAAGCGGTAAAGGGCTCCTAATTGCAATTTTTGCTTCTGTACTTCCCACTTACAAAACTATAAAAACTAGGTAGAACAAAGGGCCGGAGCGCTCTCTGTCAGATTTCTGTCAGAGTTTCTGCCGCTTGGCCAAGCTAGACAATAAAGCTTTGATGTGTAAATGACGGACCTTGCTCCTGTCTTCCATATTTCGGGTCCCTCCGAATTTGGATTAACACTGGGAACTAAAACGTTGTTTAGGATTGTAATCATTTGAGGAGCCTGTTGGCCATTTTATTTTCCAGCTGAGTAGATGTCCTTGAGAATCACTTAGAGGTGCAGCTCCGCGCTGCCTTCCCGTGGACATGTGTGGGAATCACATGGAAGCCTGCATCGTGAGAGGGATGCATTGGCTTTGGTGTATTTATTCAGTTGTATTGGTTTTCATTTTGTCCTAATGTACTTCAGTATGGTTGATGATGGCTGTCTAGTGCCTGTGGGTGGGATGCCCCAGACAGAAGTTTGGAAGAAGGAAAGAGTCCTCTGGCATGAGTTGAGAATGTAGAAAGTAGGGACACAGGGGGAAATAGGTTGGGGCGGACCGGATCCCAAGAGGTAAGATTTCACTGTTTGGTCTTTCACAGTCCTATGTTCACTGTGCTCTCTTTTAGTATCTGCATATTTCACGGAATTTTGTAGGTATTAAACAGTGATCAGGAAGTTGTGAATTTGCATTTTAATCTCATTCTGTCCGCTTATTGGGACGTTTTCTTCCAGAGGTTGAGGGATGGGTCCTTTCTGTTGCTGTTCGGTGTTATCCTTTCTTTTTTTTTTTTTGAGATTTTTTATTTATTCATTGGGGGGGGAGAGAAGGGGGGAGGAACAGGAAATGTCAACTCCCATATGTGCCTTGACCAGGCCAGCCCAGGGTTTCGAACTGGCAACCTCAGCATTCCAGGTCAATGCTTTATCCACTGCACCACCACAGATCAGGCATGTGTTATTCTTTCTTTCTTTTTTTTTTTAAATATATTGCATTTTTAATTTAATTTTATTTATTTTTAATTTATTCATTTTAGAAAGGAAAGAGAGAAACCTGACCTGTGGTGGCACAGTGGGTAAAGTGTCAACTTCGAATGCCGAGGTCGCTGGTTAAAAAGGAGAGAGAGAGAGAGGGAGAGGAGAGAGAGACAGTGAGAGAGAGAGAGAAGGGGGGAGGAGCAGGAAGCATCAACGCTCATATGTGCCTTGACCAGGCAAGCCCAGGGTTTCAAACCGGCAACCTCAGCATTTCCAGGTCGACGCTTTATCCACTGCACCACCACAGGTCAGACCTGAGTTATCCTTTCTTTAAGAGTTGTGATAGCCTGACCTGTGGTGGCGCAGTGGATGAAGTGTCGACCTGGAAATGCTGAGGTCGCCGGTTCGAAACCCTGGGCTTGCCTGGTCAAGGCACATATGGGAGTTGATGCTTCCAGCTCCTCCCCCTTCTCTTTCTTTGTCTCTCCTCTCTCTCTCCCTCTCCTCTCTAAAATGAATAAATAAAAAATTTAAAAAAAAAAATGTTTAAAAAAAAAAAAAAAAAAAAGAGTTGTGATGGCCCTTGCCGGTTGGCTCAGCGGTAGAGCGTCGGCCTAACATGCGGAGGACCCGGGTTCGATTCCCAACCAGGGCATATAGGAGAAGCGCCTATTTGCTTTTCCACCCCTCTGCCGCGCTTTCCTCTCTGTCTCTCTCTTCCCCTCCCGCAGCCGAGGCTCCATTGGAGCAAAAGATGGCCCAGGCGCTGGGGATGGCTCTGTGGCCTCTGCCTCAGGCGCTAGAGTGGCTCTGGTCACAATATGGCGACACCCAGGATGGGCAGAGCATCGCCCCCCTGGTGAGCAGAGCGTCGCCCCTGGTGGGCGTGCCAGGTAGATCCCTGTTGGGCGCATGCGGGAGTCTGTCTGACTGTCTCTCCCTGTTTCCAGCTTCAGAAAAAAGGAAAAAAAAAAGAGTTGTGATGTGTGGTGGCAGGGCTTCCTTACAGGTCCGTTTGGGGAGTCCTGTTCATAGAGCCTTTTCCCCATGTGGTTCTCGATTCCTCGATTCACTAAGGTGGTGAGAAATAGAGTGAAAACCATCTTCCTGAAAGTTTGTGGACACTTGATTTACATTTTGATTTTACTTCCTGGCTAGTGTGCTCTGGGGTTTTTCTGCTGGGGACTGTGGTTTAAGGTCATCTGTGCATGCTCAGTATGGGTGTCAGATGTCCTAGGTTGCTTTGCTATTGCCTTTGAGTCCCATGTTTCAGAGTGTGGTCTGTGGGTGGTGTGGAACTCAGTTCTGAAGGATGTAACCTGCTACGAAGGGCTTGATATATGTCTCTGTCTCTGCTGTCTTCTATCTTCCCTTTAGGTTTCATGTTCTGTATCATGTCTGGGCACCTGGTTGTGGTTGGATGCCAACAACCTCCAGCTGAGGAGTTTGTTTTTTTTGACAGAGACAAAAGAGAGGGACAGATAGTGACAGACAGGAAGAGAGATGAGAAACATCAATTTTTTGTTGCAGTTCTTTAGTTGTTCATTGATTGCTTTCTCATATGTGCCTTGACAGGAGGGGGGATGGTTACAGCAGACCAAGTAACCCCTTGCTTTAGACAGCGACCTTGGGCTCAAGCTGGTTAGCCTTGCTCAAACCAGATGAGCCCGTGCTCAAGCTAGCGACCTCAGGGTCTCGAACTCGGGTTCTTTAACATCCCAGTCTGATGCTCTATCCACTGTGCCAACACCTGGTCAGGCTGTGTGTGGCTTTCTGATGTTGGTTCTGGTGCTGGTTGTGTGTCACAGCTTGTTCATCATTTCATATGACCCAGAGCTGCTGTTATGGGCCCTACTTTATGGTAATGGTGTGATCACCGTGACACTGGGATGTTTGCCATCAAGGTGCGTGTACCTTTGAAAGAACTTTTCAGTAGAGGCCATCCAGAGGAACAGAAAAGGGGTGCCCCATAGTGTGCCAATTGGGGATAGCACTGCTGTCAGGGAACCTATATTGCAATTTGTTGGTGCATGGTTTTGACATCATGGAGAGGCCCTTAAGGTTTCCTCCATCAACAGGAACTGAAAATTATTTGCAGTGATTACCTTTCCAGTACATTTCTGTTGACTAGTCCACTTGCCAAAAATGAGAAAGTGCTGAGGAACATGAGCTATGGAGGACTGCAGAAGTTGTACCTGTAGAAACTGTGCCACCACTCTGGTTTTCCAGGACCTGTAAGTGCTGGGCTGGTTCGTTTCATTAGCTTTTTTTCACTCTATTGGTGTTGGGTTAGTTGGAGATGGGAGGCTTTCAGAGTTCTCTTTTCATGTTGTTTTTTCACCTGGAGTTCAGAAAGGTTGTTATCAAAGTGGCTGTTTGGAGTTACAGTCCTGGCTTCACCTGTTGGATTTCTCCTTTGTCTCATTGTTTGCTTGTTTGTTTGCTTAAATGTTACTCTGTGGTGATTGAGGACTCTTTCATATTTTTTGTAGTTCCACTCCTGCCTAAGGTTTCCAGGGTGCGATGGTTGTCCATTTATTCCACCTGTGCCTAACTTGTCTTGGTTGTTGAGGTGGGTTCCCTTAGTATGAGGATGTGGTTTGAGGTCCCATAACCATGTTTAAAATGTGTGTATCAGCCTCTGTTTGCATTGTTGGATGTTATTTCTTTGGCCTGGATGAGCAGATAGTGCTTCACTGCATGTGTTCTTTCTACCTTGCTATCTATCAATCAGAGAAGGTGGTGATACAGCATTCAGAATAGAGTTTTGTTACTGACTTTAGGGTTCCAGCTGCTGAGTGTCTTCATTCTATGAGCCTGTTTCTCCCAGCTTTCCTTGAGTGTGGAAGTCAAGGTGTTTTATCACTGTTCTGTGCTGGGTCTGCGGAGCCCTTCTTTCCCATTTCAACGTGTCTTTTCTGGGTAAAATGTGTCCGACACCTCTTGGTTTTCCTGCAGGCAGTTGCGTTACCACGGGACTTTCTCTTATTTGGTATTTCCAAGTATCAAGGAGTTTGAAGGTCATGTCTTTGATCCCTACTTTGTTGGGCTGTAACCCCTTCATAGTGTACATTGGAGTATGCTGCAATAGGCTCTTTAATTTTTCCTGTAGTGAGTTTCTTGGTTGCAAGCACCTTTTTCATAAATGCTTGTTCTTGTCTTTATGTAAATAGAGCATGTTGTTGATGTTTTATTTTATATCCTAAGAAATTTATAGACATCTTGGGGAAATTGACTTAATTCTTTGTAAACCTATTTTTATGAGTCTTTGGTTGATTTAAAAATTATTTACTAACTGATATTTAGTATTTTTACTGAGTTCATGTCTGGAGGCACGGTGTCCCTGAGAATGAGAAACATTCTGTAAGTGATACTGTGTCCCCTAGGGTCATCTGAGTGATTTTCTGTCAGGCACTTGTTCCCCATGTAAAGAAGCGGGTCTGTAGATGGTGGATTTTGGAAAGTAAAAGATTAAGAATGTTGATGATTAGTTACCTTTCAGCACCAGTAGGAAAGACTGATTTGTGAGGTAAGGACAGCTGTCTACAGGGTTTTCAGTGGGGTGCGGTGTCAGATATGCTGTTCCCCCAGCAGGCAGGGGTTTTTGGATCTGCCCATCTGACCCATGGGGCACTCCTGCTGTCGGCAGTCAGGGACCGCCCAGAACAGTGGTGTCCAGTCAGGTAGTTTGCCAGACACTGCTCGCTGCTTCAGATGGTCCGGTTCCCAGTTGCTGAGGCAGCGCAGCCTGTCTGAGCAGCCTCCCAGGAGGCATGTGTACAGGATGGCATGTATGTGAACGCTGAGGAGAGGAGATAGTGAGGCAGAAAGACTGTCAGTCAAAAAGGTGACAGCAGAACAAGGATGCTAAATGGAAAGTGTTGTTGTTGATTATATGTCATTACAGTATTGACCTTAGAGATAGGGTATTGAGGGATAGACTTAGAAGCATCCAATCATTGTTCCCTGTAGTTTTTTCTTGGCATTCCCATTGGTCACTTATTGTACCTGCCTTGAGTCCTGAGTGACCACATCACGTAGGGTGGACGAGACACCATTCTGTGCAGTGAGCCATTCCGCCGGGGTTCTGTTTATGCGCTTTAGGCCTCCAGGCCACTTCTTCCAAGAAAGGTGTTCCCGGATTATTTGTGTCTGCTCCTGACAACATTCTGTTCCTTTCCTGCATAGCAGCTGCCTGAACGTACAGTGGTATCTTTATTTCTTTATTTGCCCCTTAGCCACCTAAACCATGAGCCACAGGACATCCTGTATGTGTTGTGTGCCCATCGGTATGCTGCTGTCATTGCCTGACCAGTAATGACCTAATTTACTGACTTAAAATAGCGGCAAGTGAAGGACCTCCCTCAGCTGGGCTCTGAGCGCAAAACCCTAAAGAAACAGTAGCGTCTCCAGCCGGTTCCAAAGTAACTGCATGGGGACATTTCCTGTTCTTCTGCCCGGTGGAAGCTCTCTTCAGCCCCGGGACGCCGCGGCCAGGCAGCCCTCCCCAGCAAGCCTCCTCAGCCAGGTCTCGCTGTGCCGTGGAGATAGGCAGCAGCCGCAAATCCGTGCGCGCAGCGTGGACGCATCTCCACGTCGGCGTTGCGGGATGGGAGTCGGGAGGGCGAGACTCTGGACAGCGCGGCTGAAGTGGAGGTCTTGGCGACGGACACTCGTAGGGAGGAAGCACCGACCTGCAGCGCAAACACCTGAGGAGAAGGCTGCAGGTCGGTGACAGGTGACGGCGAGGCGGAGGAGGAGGCGCAGCCCCGGGAAGGGGGAGGAGGGGCCCGGTCCGCGCCAGGGGAGGGTCGTTAAGGAGCGGGCGCAGAACGCAGCCGTGGTCCGAGCAGGCTGAGAAGGGAAGGCACCGGCCCGCGGTCGGAGGCGGATGGGACTGTCCCCTGGGGGCTGGGAAGAGGGGGTGCATGAGGCGCTGAGCGAGGAGCTCGGGGAAGAGGTTTGGGGACGGTGCGCTCAGAGGCGGGAGGTGTCAGGCGGAATGAGAGACAGTAGAGTGGTCTGTGCGGGACATGGGACCTCCACCGCGAGGGAGGTTTGGGCGTGGGTCTCTTCTCTGTGGGTGGAAAGGCCGAGAGCGCAGAGCGGAGCGCGCTGGGACTCAGGTGAATCTAAAGTCCAGTCCTGCAGCTTCTTACGGGGAGGGGCGGGCACGAGGACACGAGGACGCAGTCAGGCGGGGGTCCTAGAGGGAGCGCTGTGGGAGACACCTGGCTCACCTTCGCCTCGGTTTCCCCGGCCTCCGGAGTCCCGCGGGCGCGATAGGAGTAAAGGGCTTTCCTTGTTCAGAGCGGCCTGGGAACAGTGACCCAGGTCGTGTGGTGGGAGCCGCCTGTGTCACCGCGGAGGGTCCAGAGGTCCGAGGAAAGGAGCAGACAGAACCGGACAGCACCAGACCTTCGCTGTCTAGATGGCAGTGGTGGGAGGGTTCCGCATGCATCAAACAAAAAGTGTCCTCAGTGCAATGTATATGTGTCACTTCATCAGATGTGTCATTGTCTGTGTTTGCAAAGGGAAAGGCTGAGAAGACTCTGGGGGTCGTGTGGTTCGGTCCGTGAAGGGAGGACACAGAGTGGTGTTTGGATGCGGGGGACCCCTCAGGTGTTTCCTAAGAGGGTGAGGGATGCCGGAGCAGAATTGTTTTTCCCCGCTACTGTCTACGTTTGGGAGCGTTGTCTGGAATCTGGACACTGTTGGAGTCGGCATTTTTCTGTCCACAGGCATCGAGAATGAGTAAACAGTATAGGGTTTTCTTTTTTCTTGTAATTTTTTTTTTCTGTGGTGGGTCATGCGGAGATACTATTATTTCATTTCCAGGGGTTTATAGGTAAAATAACTTAAAGGTGGAGGTGAGGGACAAGACTCTGAGCCTTCGAGGAAGGAGGAACTAGCCCGCCTGTTTTTTTTGGGGGGGGGTTGGTTAGGAACAGGTGAGATACAGAAGAAAAAATTGTGGGGGGCCCACGGGGCCCGCGTGTTCCCAGTCGCCTCACGTGCGCCTGGCGTTGTTTCCCTTCGGT
>NW_027095507.1:39915-80843 GCF_036850765.1 Saccopteryx bilineata | reverse complement strand
AATTTGTTGTTTTGTTTTTCTTATCATTTTTTTGCATTTCTACAATTAGAATACCGTTTTTATAATAAAAAGCTGTTAAAATACTATATCCTTTTTAAATCAAAGCACATCATAATTTACAATACATTAAGTAGATTTAAATAAAAGAAGTTCAAAAGACAGATGTAAAAATAGTAGAATGGAATGTGACTGAGTGCAAGGACATGAGCACTTAGCACAGTGCCTGGTATATGAAGGGCATTTTCAAAGGCTTTATGAAAGCATTCCTGGAAGTAAAAAAGAAAAACCAGATGAAACGATAGATTCCCAGAAAAAAATCCACTAAAGATACAGAAACACTTCACAGAAGCGGCTAAATGAAACCAATGCTTGTAGACAATCTTATCTACCAAACCTTTTCATTGGACATGTACTGAAGCATGATTCCCAAAATGCAAACGAGGTGGTAGCAGAGAAGCACATGTAACAGAGACCAATATTTTATGTGCTATGGATAAAGTTCAAGCAAACTTTAGATGACTGAAGTGATATAAAGTGTATCTCTTCCTTACACTACAGTTAATATTGAAACAGGTAGCAAACAGTAACTAGAACTCCCTTATATTTACAAGTTATGAAAATACCTTCTAGACAGCCTTCGATTCAACATTGATAGATAACACACAACACCCAACTGCTGTGTTTTTCCAGGTGAACTGCTCTGAGCTCTTATTTCCAAGGTGCACACGAGGTGCCAGCAGGGAAGTGCTCTTGGAAAACATTTTCCAAATAGCATCCCGTATGTTCTTTCAAGCAAGTTTCAACTACCTCTAACCTTAGAAATGATATATGGCATGTTCCTGGTCGTCATTACACTTAATATACTAAACAGTAATAGAAATTTAACTAAAATCCTTTTTAAAGTTAATGAAATACACTCCTAAATAACCCCCCTCAAAATCACAATTCAAGCTGCAAAATACCTTAAAATTAATGAAAAGAAAAACTACATAAGAAAATCTATTAAAAAATGTAGTGATGAATACACTTTAGAGAAATCAAACCATAAAATACACAGACTTTCCACCCACTCTAAGAACGAGGATACTAAATAAAATTCAGAGAATGTAAAAGAAACAAAATGTTCACAGACAGACAAGGCAGTGGCGCAGTGGTAAGAGCATTTGATTGGAATGCACAGTACCCTGTTTTGAGATCCCAATTTCGCCAGTTTGAGCGTGGGCTCATCTTATTTTAGCAAAGCTCAACAGCTTGATTTCAATGTTTCTGTCTCGAGCAAGGGGTCACTCGGTCAGCTGTAGCCCCCTGGTCAAGGCACATATTAGAGAGCAGTGAATGAGCAACTAAGGTGTCCTTACAAAAAAATGATGATTGATCTGTGACTTGGCACATAATAAAAGACTTTTTCCATTCTTGTCTGTCTGTCCCTATCTATCCCTCTCTCGCACTCTCTCTATAACTCTGGGCAAAAAAAATGAAATAAATAATGTTCACAGAGATATTTGGAGTTTCTATCTATATTTTCCTATGTATAAAACTCATCATTTTTAAAAATGTAGGGTTTGAAACCTGGGTGCATCTTATACATGGTTGTTGTATTTTTACTTGCACTTGTTGTTTCTTTGCATTTGTTATCATTTTCTCAAATTTTGTGCCCCAAAATTAAGGTGTTACTTATAGAGGGAGGCTACCTATACATGGGGAGATATGGTACTTTACAACCTTACCATTTATTTCCACTTAGGCTGAGATTTTTGAAAAAAATAATTCATTCCTCTAAGCAATTTAAGCTGCAAAAACACCAAAAAAAGCCATTTTTAAGATTTACTTATTAGTGTTAGTGGGAGGAAAACTGGGGAAAATGGACATACAGATAATCAGAAACATCCTTGTGTTTCTGTATGTGACTAGAACAAGGACCAAACCTATGACATTAATGTATGTGTGTGATGCTCTATCTACTGTGCTCTCTGGTGATAGGAAGCCATTGTATTTAGGGGGAAAATTACTACAGAAAAACTGAGGCAATTAAAAATAAAACGATAATCTAGTCTGCTGTGGTGAAAAAACGAGAAGACTTTCCTTTTTCTTAACTGTTAGGGGCATAAAAATAATTCTGTTTGTTTACCAAGATGTGACCCCTTTGCTAATATTCACTTTTTTCTTGTGCTGTTGCAGCAGTCCAGACTGAGAAACCTCCTAAGATTTGGACATTAGAATTTATCTTAGCCTGAGTCACCACTTACAAGTTAGGTCCTTTTGCTCACAGAACACCTCCCAGGGTCTTTGTTTCAGCGCTTGAGAATTTTCTCAGTTTCATAGCTGAGAACACGCATTGCTGAAGAACTGAGACTTAGGTCTCAGCTCTTCCTTTTGAGAAACTAATATACTGAACATCACCACGATCAATGAAAACTGGGAACAAGACATTGCACTACTATATCCAGTGCTTGTCACAACTTATAATTATCTTATTTATGTACATTTTTCTTCCTCTGTCTACAGCATGACAGTGTATTATTCATATAGACAGTCCGCCTCTTTCACTATAAGCAACCAGTGTAGAGCACAGTGCCTGGAACATAATAGAAACCAAAAAGTTGTTTAATGAATGAAAGAATAAATAGTAATTTGCATGCATACACATGTATCCACAAATGATAGAAAGTGTGGACCCAGAGAGATATGCTCATGTGCAATGCACATTTATACACACAGATGTATGCACACCCAATATACCTTAGTACGTATAGATATAGAAATATAATAGGTACACTAAGAATATGGAAAGATAATGTAATAATATTAACAGTAGTTATCTCTGGATGAAAATTTGCTGTTTTGTATTCTAATCATTGTTTCTTGCACTTCTGCAATAAGAACACAGTTTTTTTTTTCCTCTTTCTCTCTCTTTTTTTTTATAATTTAATTTTTTTAATGGGGTGACATCAATAAATCAGGATACATATATTCAAAGATAACAAGTCCAGGTTATCTTGTCGTTCAATTATGTTGCATACCCACCACCCAAAGTCAGATTGTCCTCTGTCACCCTCTATCTTGTTCTCTCTGTGCCCCTCCCCCTCCCCTTTTCCCTCCCCCATTCCCCCCTCCCCTCCGTAACCACCACACTCTTATCAATGTCTCTTAGTTTCACTATTATGTCCCACCTACGTATGGAATAATACCGTTCCTGTTTTTTTCTGATTTACTTATTTCGCTTCGTATCACGTTATCAAGATCCCACCATTTTGCTGTAAATGTTCCAATGTCATCATTTCTTATGGCTGAGTAGTATTCCATAGTGTATATGTGCCACATCTTCTTTATCCAGTCATCTATTGATGGGCTTTTTGGTTGTTTCCATGTCCTGGCCACTGTGAACAATGCTGCAATAAACATGGGGCTGCATGTGTCTTTACGTATCAATGTTTCTGAGTTTTGGGGATATATACCCAGTAGAGGAATTGCTGGGTCATAAGGTAGTTCTATTTTCAGTTTTTTGAGGAACCACCATACTTTCTTCCATAATGGTTGTACTACTTTACATTCCCACCAACAGTGGATGAGGGTTCCTTTTTCTCCACAGCCTCTCCAACATTTGCTATTACCTGACTTGCTAATAACAGCTAATCGAACAGGTGTGAGGTGGTATCTCATTGCCGTTTTGATTTGCATTTCTCTAATAGCTAAAGAAGATGAGCATCTTTTCATATATCTGTTGGCCATTTGTATTTCTTCCTGGGAGAAGTGTCTATTCATATCCTCTTCCCATTTTTTTATTGGATTGTTTGTTTGTTTGTTGTTGAGTTTTATGAGTTCTTTGTATATTTTGGATATTAAGCCCTTATCTGAGCTGTTGTTTGAAAATATCATTTCCCATTTAGTTGGCTTTCTGTTTATTTTGTTATCAGTTTCTCTTGCTGAGCAAAAACTTCTTAGTCTGATGTAGTCCCATTCATTAATTTTTGCCTTCACTTCTCTTGCCATTGGAGTCAAATTCATAAAATGCTCTTTAAAACCCAGGTCCATGAGTTGAGTACCTATGTCTTCTTCTATGTACTTTATTGTTTCAGGTCTTATGTTTAGATCTTTGATCCATTTTGAGTTAATTTTTGTACAGGGGGAGAGACTGTAGTCCAGTTTCATTCTTTTGCATGTGGCTTTCCAGTTTTCCCAGCACCATTTATTGAAGAGGCTTTCTTTTCTCCATTGTGTGTTGTTGGCCCCTTTATCAAAAATTATTTGACTATATATATGTGGTTTTATTTCTGGACTTTCTATTCTGTTCCATTGGTCTGAGTGTCTATTTTTCTGCCAATACCATGCTGTTTTGATTGTCGTGGCCCTATAATAGAGTTTGAAGTCAGGTATTGTTATGCCCCCAGCTGCATTCTTTTTCTTTAGGATTGCTTTGGCTATTCGGGGTTTTTTATAGTTCCATATAAATCTGATGATTTTTTGCTCTATTTCTTTAAAAAATGTCATTGGAAGTTTGATGGGAATTGCATTAAATTTGTATATTGCTTTGGGTAATATAGCCATCTTGATTATATTTATTCTTCCTAGCCAAGAACAAGGTATATTCTTCCATCTCATTATATCTTTTTCAATTTCCCTTAACAATGGTTTATAGTTTTCATTATATAAGTCCTTTACATTCTTTGTTATGTTTATTCCTAAGTATTTTATTTTTTTTGTTGCAATCGTGAAGGGGATTATTCTTTTGAGTTCGTTCTCAGTTGTTTCATTGTTGGCATATAGAAAGGCTATTGACTTCTGTATGTTAATTTTGTATCCTGCGACCTTACTGTATTAGCTTATTGTTTCTAGTAGTCTTTTTGTGGATTCTTTGGGGTTTTCGATGTATAGGATCATATCATCTGCAAAAAGTGATACCTTTACTTCTTCTTTTCCGATATGGATGCCTTTTATTTCTTTGTCTTGTCTGATTGCTCTGGCTAGAACCTCTAGTACCACATTAAATAAGAGTGGAGAGAGTGGACAACCCTGTCTTGTTCCTGATTTAAGGGGGAAAGCCTTCAGTTTAGTGCCATTTAATATGATGTTAGCTGATGGTTTATCATATATGGCCTTTATCATGTTGAGGTATTTTCCTTCTATACCCATTTTGTTGAGAGTCTTAAACATAAAATTGTGTTGTATTTTATCGAAAGCCTTTTCTGCATCTATTGATAAGATCATGTGGTTTTTGTTCTTTGTTTTGTTGATATGGTGTATTACATTAACCGTTTTACGTATGTTGAACCATCCTTGAGATTCTGGGATGAATCGCACTTGATCATGATGTATTATTTTTTGAATATGTTGTTGTATTCGATTTGCTAGTATTTTGTTTAGTATTTTAGCATCTGTATTCATTAGAGATATTGGTCTGTAGTTTTCTTTTTTTGTGCCATCCTTGCCTGGTTTTGGTATGAGGGTTATGTTGGCCTCATAAAATGTGTTTGGAAGTATTGCTTCTTCTTCAATTTTTTGGAAGACTTTGAGTAGAATAGGAACCAAGTCTTCTTTGAATGTTTGATAAAATTCGCTGGTATAGCCGTCAGGGCCTGGACTTTTATTTTTGGGGAGGTTTTTAATGGTTTTTTCTATTTCTTCTCTACTGATAGGTCTGTTTAGGCTTTCTGCTTCTTCTTGACTCAGTCTAGGAAGGTTGTATTTTTTTAGGAATTTATCCATTTCTTCTAGGTTGTTGAATTTAGTGGAATAAAGTTTTTCATAGTATTCTACAATAATTCTTTGTATATCTATGGTGTCCGTGGTGATTTCTCCTCTTTCATTTTGGATTTTGTTTATATGAGTTCTTTCTCTTTTTTCCTTGGTAAGTCTTGCCAAGGGTTTGTCAATTTTGTTGATCTTTTCAAAGAACCAGCTCCTTGTTCTATTAATTTTTTCTATAGTTTTTCTGTTCTCTAATTCATTTATTTCTGCTCTGATTTTTATTATCTCCTTTCTTCGGCTGGTTTTGGGTTGTCTTTGTTCTTCTTTTTCTAGTTCCTTAAGGTGTGAAGTTAAGTGGTTCACTTGGGCTCTCTCTTGTTTGTTCATATATGCCTGAAGCGATATGAACTTCCCTCTTATCACTGCTTTTGCTGCATCCCATAGATTCTGATATGTCATATTGTCATTTTCATTAGTCTGTATATATCTTTTGATCTCTGCACTTATTTCTTCTTTGACCCATTCATTTTTTAAAAGTATGTTGTTTAGTTTCCACATTTTTGTGGGATTTTTTTGCTTTTTTTTGCAGTTGAATTCTAGTTTCAAGGCTTTATGATCAGAAAATATGCTTGGTACAACTTCAATTTTTCTGAATTTGCTGATGTTGTTTTTGTGGCCCAACATATGGTCAATTCTTGAGAATGATCCATGTACACTGGAGAAAAATGTATACTCAGTCACTTTGGGATGAAATGTCCTGTAGATGTATATCATATCCAGGTGCTCTAGTGTTTTGTTTAAGGCCACTATGTCTTTGTTGATTCTCTGTTTGGATGACCGATCTAGAGCCGTCAGCGGTGTATTGAGGTCTCCAAGTATGATTGTATTTTTGTCAGTTTTTGTTTTAAGATCAATAAGTAGCTGTCTTATATATTTTGGTGCTCCTTGGTTTGGTGCATATATATTAAGAATTGTTATGTCTTCTTGATTCAGTGTCCCCTTAGCCATTATGAAATGCCCATTTTTGTCTCTGAGTACTTTTCCTGTCTTGTAGTCAGCATTATCCGATATGAGTATTGCTACACCTGCTTTTTTTTGGATGTTATTTGCTTGGAGTATTGTTTTCCAGCCTTTCACTTTGAATTTGTTTTTATCCTTGTTACTTAGATGAGTTTCCTGTAGGCAGCATACAGTTGGATTTTCTTTTTTAATCCATTCTGCTACTCTGTGCCTTTTTATTGGTGAGTTTAATCCATTTACATTTAGTGTAATTATTGATACTTGTGAGTTCCCTATTGCCATTTTATATCTTGCTTTCTGTTAGTTTTGTGTCTTGTTTGATCCTTCTCTTTCGTTTTTCTATCTTTTGTTTTATTTGGTTGTATTCCATACATCTTTCCTCTGTTGCTATCTTTTTTATCTCATGTGCTTCTGTGGTGGTTTTTTCAATGGTGGTTACCTTTGAGTAATGAAAAGGGTCCCTACCCTGTTCATTGTAGCGAACTATTTTGTGAGTACTTTTGCACTCCATCGTCCTTTGCTACTGTTAATCTCCATCTTCTCCCCCTCTTTCTTTTTGTTGTTGTCACAGTTTAAATTTGGTTTTATTGTGTTCTTCTCGGAGCTTTTACTTGTGGCTCTGTTTTTTTTTTGTTCTTTGTATCTGATTGGAGAACCCCCTTTAGTAATTCCTGGAGTGGGGGTTTTCTGATGATAAATTCCCTCATCTTTTCTGTATCTGTGAATTTTTTTATTTCTCCTTCGTATTTGAAGGATAGCTTTGATGGGTATAGTATTCGTGGCTGAAAGTTCCTCTCTTTCAGGACTTTAAATATTGGGGTCCACTCTCTTCTAGCTTGTAGAGTTTCTGCTGAGAAATCTGATGATAATCTAATGGGCCTTCCTTTATATGTTGTATTCTTCTTTTCCCTGGCTGCCTTGAGAATTTTTTCTTTGCTGTTTATTTGTGTCAATTTCATTATGATATGCCTTGGAGTAGGTTTGTTGGGGTTAAGAAAACTCGGAGTTCTGTTTGCTTCTTGAACTTGAGGCTTTAGTTCTTTCCACAGGCTTGGGAAGTTCTCATCTATTATTTGTTTGAGTATGTTCTCCATTCCATTTTCTTTCTCTTCTCCCTCTGATATACCTATTATTCTTATGTTAAAGAATACAGTTTTTATAATAAAAAAGCAGTTACATTCAACATACTTTTCAAATCAAAGCATATCTTATTTTACAATTCATTAAGAAGATTTAAATAAAGGAGTCCAAAATCAAAAGTAATAATAGTGGAATGGGAAGACATTGAGTGCACCAACAACTCATGCTGTTCCTAGCACAGTGCCTGGTATATGATGGGAATATTCAAGGGCTTTATGAAAGCATTGCTGGAAGGAAAGAAGAAAAACAAGGTGAATCGATAGATTCCCAGAAATCAAATCACTAAGAACACACAAAATATTTACAGAACCGGCAAATTTAAAACAACATTTGAAGACAATCCTCTCTACTATTTCTTTCCTTTAGATCTGTTCTGAGGCGTGATTCCCAAGATGCACATTAGCTGACAGCAGAGAAGCACATGTAACAGAGACCATTATTGTATGTGCTATGGAGCAAATTCCAGCCAAATTCAGAGGATTGAAATGATACCAAGTATATCTCTTGCTTTCACTACAATTAACATTGAAAGAAGTAGCAAGCAGTAACTAGAATTTATTTATATTTACAAGTTATAAAAGTTTTTTTTAGATAGCCTTAGATTCAACATTGATAGATAACACACAACACCCAACAGATGTATTTTTCCAGGTGAACTGATCTGAGCTGTCATTCCCAGGTGAACAGGAGGTGGCAGTAGAGAAGCGCAATTGGAAAACATTTTACACAGACAATCCTGTATTTTCTTTCAAGCAAGTTTCAACTACCTCAAACATTTGAAATGATATAATACATGTTTCTTCTTGTCATTATATTAACTGTAGAAATCAGTAATAAATACTAACTGAAAAACTCTTCCTTTTTTAAGTTAAGAAATTCACTCCTAAATAACCCCTGCTCAAAATCAAAATTCAAGTTACAAAATACTTTAAACTTAATGTAAATAAAAACTACATAAGAAAACATATGGAAAAATGTTGTGATGAATACATTGTAGTGAAAAAAAAAACACCTTAAAATACACAACGTTACCACCCATAGTATGAAACAGGGTACTAAACAAAATCCAGAGAATGTAAAAGATAAAAATTTTTACAGCCTGAGGAGGCGGTGGTGCGGTGAATAGAGCATTTGACTGGAATGCGGAGGACCCAGGTTTGAGATCCCAAGTTCGCCAGCTTGAGCGTGGGCTTATCTGGTTTAAGAAAAGCTCACCAGCTTGAGCTCAATGGGCTCTCTAGCCAGAGGAAAAGGTTACTCGGTCAGCTGTAGTTCCCTGGTCAAGGCACCATGAGAGAGCAGTCAATGAGCAACTAAGGTGTCACAACAAAAAACTGATGATTGATTTGTAACCTGGCACATAATAATAATAAAAAAAGAACTCTTTACCTTCCTGCCTGTGTGTCCCTATCTATCCCTCTCTCTGACTCTCTCACTGTCTCTGTAAAAAAAAAAAGAGAAGAAAAAAGAAAGAAATAAAGGGTTCACAGAGATATTCGGCAGGTGTATACCATATCTGTCCTCATTTAAGAATCATCTTTTTGAAAAATGTGGGGTTTGAAAACTGGATGCATCGTATAAAGTGTTGTAGTATATTTTACTTGCATTTCCTGTTTCTTCGCATTTGTTATCATTTTCTCAAATTTTGTGACCAAATATTAAGGTGCGTCTTCTATAGGGAGGCATATTATGCATGGGGAAATATGGTACTCTACAAACTTACTACCTATTTTCTCTTGGAGTTTGATATTGAAAAACATAATTCATTCTTCTATGCAACGTAAGCAGCGAAAACAACAAAAAAATAGCCATTGTCATTTTTTCTTTTATTTAATTTTTAAAGTTAGAGAGAGGCAGTGGGAGGAAAAAGACAGACAGTCAGAAACATCAATCTGTTTCTTTATGTGCCTTGAACCGGGACCAATCCTCTGACATTACTGTATGAGTGTGATGCTCTAACTAGTGAGCTCTCTGGTGTAAGCAAACCATTGTCTCTAGGGGGACAAAATTACAAGAGACAACCTGAGGCAAATAAAAAATAAAATAATAATCTAGTCTGCTCTGGTGAGAACATCAGAAGACTTTTCTAGGCTCTTGTCAGTCAGGGGCATATACAAGCAATATTCCTGATTGTTGAGAACATATTCACACCTTTCCTAACATGCACTTTTTTTTTGTGCCGTGGCAGCAGTCCAGACTGAGAAACTTCCTAAGCTTTGGTTTTCAGAATTTATCTGAGCCGGTCAGCACTTACAATTTAGGTTCTTTTGGTCACAGAACACCTCCCAGGTTATTTGTTACATCACTTTAAATTTTCTCAGTTTTATATCTGAGATCACGCATTCCTGAAGAACCGAGAATTATGTCTCAGCTCTGCCTTCCAAGAAAATGATATACTTAACCATGCCACGATCAGTCACAACTGGCAACAAAAGTATTGCTCTACCAAATCCAGTGTTTTTCACAACTTATTTTTATGTATATTTTTCCTTCCTCTTTCTACTCCATGATTGTGTAATATGCATAAAGACAGAAAGTGAGTCTTTCTCATTTACTATTGGCAACCAGTGTTGAGCACAGTGCCTGGCATATAATGAAAATTCAATAAGGTTTTCTGGAAGAGTGAAAAATATTCATTTGCATATGTACACAAATATGCACACATGAGAGACACTATTGAAACAAAGAGATATGCTCACGTGCCTTGCACATCTATGCACACATTGGGTATATGCACCCAATGTACCTGAGTACATATACATAGAGAAATATAATTGGTACACAAAGAATATGGAATGAAAATGGCTAAAGTTACCAGTTAATATCTATGTATGAAAATTCATTGTTTTGTTTTTCTTATCATTTTTTTTGCATTTCTACAATTAGAATACCGTTTTTATAATAAAAAGCTGTTAAAATACTATATACTTGTCAAATCAAAGCAAATCAAAATTTACAATACATTAAATTGATTAAAATACAAGAAGTTCAAAAGACAGATGTAAAAATAGTAGATTGGGAAGTGGCTGAGTGCAGGCACATGAGCTCTTAGCACAGTGCCTGGTATATGAAGGGCATTTTCAAAGGCTTTATGAAAGCATGCCTGGAAGTAAAAAAGAAAAACCAGATGAAACGATAGATTTCCAGAAAGAAATCCACTAACGATACAGAAACACTTCACAGAAGCGGCTAATTGGAATCAATGCTTGTAGACAATCTTATCTACCAAAACTTTCCTTTGGACCTGTACTGAAGTGTGATTCCCAAGATGTGAACGAGGTGGTAGAAGAGAAGCACATGTAACAGAGACCAATATTTTATGTGCTATGGAGCAAGTTTCAGCAAACTTTAGATGATTGAAATGATATGAAATGTATCTCTTGCTTACACTACAGTTAACATTGAAACAGGTAGCAAACAGTAATTAGAACTCTCTTATTTTTAAAAGTTATGAAAGTATCTTCTAGACAGCCTTTGATTCAACATTGATAGATAACGCACAACACCCAACTGCTGTGTTTTTCCAGGTGAACTGCTCTGAGCTGTTATTTCCAAGGTGCATACGAGGTGGCAGCAAGGAAGCGCTCTTGGAATACATTTTCCACAGATAATCCTGTATGTTCTTTCAAGCAAGTTTCAACTACCTCTAACCTTAGAAATGATATAAAGCATGTTTTTGCTTGTCATTACACTTAATATAATAAAGAGTAATAGAAATTAACTAAAATCCCTTTTTTAAGGTAATAAAATACACTCCTAAATACCCCCCTCAAAATCACAATTCAAGCTGCAAAATACCTTAAAATTAATGAAAATATAAACTACAGAAAATAATCAATAAAAATATGTAGTGTTGAATATATGTTAGAGGAATAAAACCTTAAAATATACAGCCTTTTCACCCATTCTAAAAAACAGGACACTAATAAAATCCAGGGAATGTAAAAGAAACAAAATATTCACAGACTGACAAGGCAGTGGTGCAGTGGGTAGAGCATATGACTGGAATGTGCAGTACCCAGAATTGAGATCCCAAATTCGCCAGCTTGAGCATGTTCTCATCTCGTTTTAGCAAAGCTCAACAGCTTGATCCCAATGTCTCTGTCTCGAGCAAGGGGTCACTCGGTCAGCTGTAGCCCCCTGGTCAAGGCACATATGAGAGAGCAGTCAATGAACAACTAAGGTGTCTTTATGAAAAAATAATGATTGATCTGTGACTTGGCACATAATAAAGATTTTTTCCATTCTTGTCTGTCTGTCCCTATCTCTCTCTCTCCCTCACTCTCTCTATGACTCTGGGAAAAAAATGAAAGAAAGAAATGTTCACAGAGACATTTGGAGTTTCTGTCCATATTATGCTATGTATAAAACTTATCATTTTTAAAAATGTGGGGTTTGATACCTGAGTGCGTCTTATACAGTGGTTGTTGTATTTTTACTTGCATTTGCTGTTTCTTCGCATTTGTTATCATTTTCTCAAATTTTGTGCCCCAAAATTAAGGTGTTACTTATAGAGGGAGGATACTTATATATGGGGAGATATGGTACTTTACAACCTTACCATTTATTTTCTCTTGGGGTGAGATTTTGACAAAAATAATTCATTCCTCTAAGCAATTTAAGCTGCAAAATCTCCAAAAAAAGCCATTGTCATTTTTTATTTAGTTATTAATGTTAGTGGGATGTAAAGGGGGAAACAGACAAACAGATAGTCAGAAACATCCTTGTGTTTCTGTATGTGCCTAGACCAAGACCAAAACTATGACGTTAGTGTATGTGTGTGATGCTGTATCTACTGAGCTCTCTGGTGGTAGGAAGCCATTGTATTTAGGAGAAAAATTACTAGAGAAAAACTGAGGCAATTAAAAATAAAACAATAATCTAGTCTGCTGTGGCAAAAACACCAGAAGACTTTTCTTTGCTCTTGATTGTTAGGGGCATAAAAAAATTCTGTTTGTTTTCCACAATGTGACCCCTTTGCTAACATGCACTTTCTTCTTGTGCTTTTGCAGCAGTCCAGACTGAGAGACCTCCTAAGCTTTGGACATCAGGATTTATCTTATCCTGGGTCACCACTTACAAGCTAGGTCCTTTTGCTCACAGAACACCTCCCAGGGTCTTTGTTTCAGTGCTTGAGAATTTTCTCAGTTTCATAGCTGAGAACACGCATTGCTGAAGAACTGAGACTTAGGTCTCAGCTCTGCCTTTTGAGAAACTGATATACTGAACATCACCACGATCAATGAAAACTGGGAACAAGACATTGCACTACTATATCCAGTGCTTGTCACAACTTATAATTATTTTATTTATGTACATTTTTCTTCCCCTGTCTACAGCACGACAGTGTATTATTCATATAGACAGTCTGTCTCTTTCACTATAGTCAACCAGTGTAGAGCACAGTGCCTGGAACATAATAGAAATACAAAAAGTTGTTTAATGAATGAAAGAATAAATAGTAATTTGCATGCATGCACAGTTATCCACAAATGATAGAAAGTGTGGACCCAGAGAGATATGCTCATATGCAATGCACATCAATACACACAGATGAATGCACACCCAATGTACCTTAGTACGTATAGATATAGAAATATAATAGGTACACTAAGAATATGGAAAGATAATGTCATAATATTAACAGTAGTTATCTCTGGATGAAAATTTGCTGTTTTGTATTCTATTCATTTTTTCTTGCACCACTATATAAGAATACAGTTTTTATAATAAGAAAACAGTTACATTCAACATACTTTTCAAATCAAAGCTCATCTTATTTTACAATACATTAAGATGATTTAAATAAAGAATTACAAAAGCAGAAGTAAAAATAGTAGAATGAAAAGACATTGAGGAGTGACGTCACGGAAATGGCGCCGTGAGCAGCGCGTCCGACAGCTCTCCCCCAAATCACAACAAATTTATCAACTAGAAACAGAAAAATTTATCCTCGGAGCATTCCGGAGTTCCACACAAACTGATAGCGAAAGAACTGTTATCACTTGAATCTGAGAGACGAGGGTGTGGAGGAATCTACCACAGGGACGTTCTTTCAAACCGCAAGGAAGTGCGCCTGTGGTGAGTCAGCCCATATACTTGGGAACCGCGAGCCGCCACGAGTGGCCGACGCGAGCTGCCACCGCGAGCCGCCACTGCGAGCCGCCGCGAGCCGCCGCCGCCACAAGCCGCCGCGAGCAGCCACACGCACGCCCGGTCCGGTTGAGCACCGCTGACGTTCCCAGCGGCCCGCACACTGCGAGTGGGGGTTGCCGGCCACCGGTGCCCGGAGCGCCCCATTCGCGCATGTGCCTTGGGCATTCCACGCGCCCAGGGCGCCCTGCTGGCCCGCACACCCAGGGGGCTCCATTATCCTGTGCCTGGTGCGGTCCAGCCGCCAGCGGCGGGGCGAGCGGGAGAGGCTTGGGAGATTATCTCCGTGGGCGGGGCACCTCACCCAGCCATTCAAGCTAACAATCAAGCCTTGAGGGAGGGGCGCGCGCAGGCAGCCTAAAATACCTTCGGAAGCACAGCTGCGACCCAATCACTGAAATTAGCTTAACCCATAAAATCTGCGCACCCTCGGTTCTAATTGATAAGATCTCTCTCAGTTCAGCGATCCAAGACAAGAGGCGTGATATTTTTTAGTGCCTCTCGCTAAAGGGGCGGGGGCAACTTCTGATTGATAGAGCCTCCATATTCAGGGATAAACGCTAACAAGAAGGACTTAGCAGATAATAAGGTCTATACTACACTACTCGTAAGCAGAAACTAGTGCCTCTTCTTCCCTGCAAAAACAGGCTACAAAGTGTGGAAAGCCTGGGTTGAGAGGTCCAACTAAATGATAGGCGCTGAACAGTCACCTTGACAACAATTGACTCCCACCCCCGCCTGATTACACTGGAGGCCCTGACTCTCAGAGCCTTTCCCAAAGCCTTGCACTGAGTGGGGATAGAGTGGGGATTTCCCAGCTCTTTGAGCCTCTTACTCCCCAGGCAGAAGCAGTTGCAGCCTTATAGCTGGATCACCAGGCTGCTAATTCAGAAAGGGAAGACTAGGAGAGAGAATCCAGGAAAGCAAACTCTCTCATCGTTGGACCCTGCAAACGCCAACAAGCCTTTACTTCCAGCAAGACTAAAGCCAATTATATGACATTGCCATAGAATCCCATCAACTGCAAATCCCTACCTAAGAGTGACACAGGGGCAGAGCCTGGGGTACAGAGTCACCGACCAGGAAGAGGGAGAGAAAAGAAAAAGGAAGAAGTTAACCTCTCAAAATCAAGAAAAACCCACAGACTTTACAACTTGATCCACTAATTTTTTTTTGTTGTTGTTGTTGTTTGTTTCTTCTATCTTTTTGCCTTTATTTCCTCCACCTCGGTCCTACTTTTCTCTGCCCATCTTATGCTTCCCCTTTCTTGAACTACACTACCCATGAGTGTTGCATTTTATTTTTCTTCTTCATCCTCACCCTCCTTTAAGGTTATACTCCAAAACACTTAACTCTCACTCTCTCCTCTTTTGTTTTTTTTTTGTCTTGCTTTATTTTGTTTTTTTCTCTTCCTATTTTATTTCTTCCTTCGTTTTTCTCTTTTTCTTATTTTTTCCTTTCTATTCGTTTTCTCTTTTCTCATTTTACTTTCCTCCTATATAATCCTCAATCACGAACAAATTAGTTAATTTGGGACTCAAGGCTTTTTTTTGGCTTTATTTCTCTTTTTTGCTTTTGTTTTTATTTTTTTTTCTTGTTTGTTTATTTTTTTGGCATTTTGGGTCCTCCCAACCCAAGGTCTCCATTGTATTTAGTCTTCGCTCCACTTAATACAACAGATTTTTACTTATTATTTTTATTTTTTCTTCTTTATTATTCTTTTTTGGTCCTTTTTTCTGGTTCCCTCTTATCCCTCTCATTATATCTCTTAGTTGACCATCACTTACAAGCAAATCATCTTATGCTTGTCTAAGATTTTCTTCCTTTTTTTTTTTTTTTTTTGCATTTAGTAGGTCCCTACTCCCTTTTTTTTGCCCCTTGAACTCTTCACCCCAAATCAGGCCCTCCATTATAGGCACGATATTTCCCTGAGGAGGGGAGAGGAGGGAAAGAGAAGAGAGAAAAAAGGAGGGAAATAATAAATTATTACTGTTTTTTTTTGTGGGGTGTTTTACCTTTTTTTTTTTTTTTACTCTTTATTAATTCTAATTAGTGCTATCAATAAGACCACCCTCAGATGCCGATAAGAAAGAGGAAATCGAATATTATGGATACAAAAGAAAGAGAGGTAACACAAATAGATGTGGAAAAATCTATGGAGAAAAGACTTAACATATTGGAAGCCTTGGAGCTAAATGACAGAGAATTTAAAATAGAAATCTTAAAAATACTCAGAGATATACAAGAAAACACAGAAAGGCAATATAGGGAGATCAGAAAACAACTCAATGAACACAAAGAATATATTACCAAGGAAATTGAAACTATAAAAACAAATCAAACAGAAATGAAAAACTCAATTCACGAGCTGAAAAACGAGGTAACAAGCTTAGCTAACAGAACAGCCCAGATTGAAGATAGGATTAGTGAAATAGAAGACAAACAACTTGAGGCACAACAGAGAGAAGAAGAAAGAGACTCAAAAATAATAAAAAACGAGAAAGCCCTACAGGAATTGTCTGACTCCATCAGAAAGAATAACATAAGAATAATAGGTATATCAGAGGGAGAAGAGAAAGAAAATGGAATGGAGAATATACTCAAACAAATAATAGACGAGAACTTCCCAAGCCTGTGGAAGGAACTAAAGCCTCAAATTCAAGAAGCAAACAGAACACCAAGTTTTCTTAACCCCAACAAACCCACTCCAAGGCACATCATAATAAAGATGACACAAACCAATGACAAAGAAAAAATTCTCAAGGCAGCCAGGGAAAAGAAGAGTACAACATATAAAGGAAGGCCTATTAAATTATCATCAGATTTCTCAGCAGAAACTCTACAAGCTAGAAGAGAGTGGACCCCAATATTTAAAGCCCTGAAAGAGAGGAACTTTCAGCCAAGAATACTATACCCATCAAAGCTATCCTTCAAGTATGAAGGAGATATAAAAACATTCACAAATACAGAAAAGATGAGAGAATTTATCAACAGAAAGCCCCCACTCCAGGAAATACTAAAGGGGGTTTTCCAACCAGATTCAAAGAACAAAAGAAAACAACACCACAAGTAACAGCTCCACCAAGAACACAATAAAACCAAACTTAAACTGTGACAACAAAGGAAAAAAGGGGGGGAGAGGATGGAGATTAACAGTAGCAAAGGATGATGAAGTGCAGAAATACTTATAAGATAGGGTACTACAATGAATATGGTAGGTACCATTTTCATTACTTAATGGTAACCACCCTTAAAAAAACCACCACAAAAACACTTGACTTAAAAAAGGTAGCAACAAAGGAAAGAAGTATGAAACACAAACAAACAAAAACAAATGATAGAAAAACAAAAGAGAAGAATCAAACTAGATACAAAACTAACAGAAAGCAATTTATAAAATGGCAGTAGGGAACCCACAAGTGTCAATAATTACACTAAAAGTAAATGGATTAAACTTACCAATAAAAAGACACAGAGTAGCAGAATGGATTAAAAAAGAAAATCCAACTATATGCGGCCTACAAGAAACACATCTAAGCAACAAGGATAAAAACAAATTCAAAGTGAAAGGCTGGAAAACAATACTCCAAGCAAACAACACCCAAAAAGAAGCAGGCGTAGCAATACTCATATCTAATAATGCTGACTACAAGACAGAAAAAGTACTCAGAGACAAAAATGGTCATTTCATAATGATTAAGGGGAAGTTGAATCAAGAAGACATAACAATCCTTAATATATATGCACCAAACCAAGGAGCACCAAAATATATAAGACAGCTACTTATTGACCTTAAAACAAAAACTAACAAAAATACAATCATACTTGGAGACCTCAATGCACCGCTGACGGCTCTAGATCGGTCATCCAACCAGAGAATCAATAAAGATATAGTGGCCTTAAACGAAATACTAGAACACCTGGATATGATAGACATCTACAGGACACTTCATCCCAAAGCGACAGAGTATACATTTTTCTCTAGTGTACATGGAACATTCTCAAGAATTGACCATATGTTGGGCCACAAAGACAATATCAGCAAATTTAGAAAAATTGAAATTGTACCAAGCATATTTTCTGATCATAAAGCCTTGAAACTAGAATTCAACTGCAAAAAAGAGGGGGGAAAAACCCACAAAAATGTGGAAACTAAACAACATACTTCTAAAAAATGAATGGGTCAAAGAAGAAATAAGCGCAGAAATCAAAAGATATATACAGACAAATGAAAATGAAAATACGACATATCAGAATCTCTGGGATGCAGCAAAAGCAGTAATAAGAGGAAAGTTCATATCACTTCAGGCCTATACGAACAAAGAAGAGAGAGCCGAAGTAAACCACTTAACTTCACACCTTAAGGAACTAGAAAAAGAAGAACAAAGACAACCCAAAACCAGCCGAAGAAAGGAGATAATAAAAATCAGAGCAGAAATAAATGAAATAGAGAACAGAAAAACTATAGAAAAAATCAATAAAACAAGGAGCTGGTTCTTTGAAAAGATCAACAAAATTGACAAACCCTTGGCAAGACTCACCAAGGAAAAAAGACACAGGACTCAAATAAATAAAATCCAAAATGAAAGAGGAGAGATCACCACAGACATCATAGAAATACAAAGAATTATTGTAGAATACTATGAAAAATTATATGCCACCAAATACAACAATCTGGAAGAAATGGATAAATTCCTAGAACAATACAACCTTCCTAGACTGAGTCATGAAGAAGCAGAAAGCCTAAACAGACCAATCAGCAGGGAGGAAATAGAAAAATCTATTAAAAATCTCCCCAAAAATAAAAGTCCAGGCCCAGACGGTTATACTAGTGAATTCTATCAAACATTCAAAGAAGACTTGGTTCCTATTCTACTCAAAGTCTTCCAAAAAATTGAAGAAGAAGCAATACTTCCAAACACATTTTATGAGGCCAACATAACCCTCATACCAAAACCTGGCAAGGATGGCACAAAGAAAGAAAACTACAGACCAATATCTCTAATGAATACAGATGCTAAAATACTAAACAAAATACTGGCAAACCGAATACAACAACATATTAAAAAAATAATACATCATGATCAAGTGGGATTCATCCCAGAATCTCAAGGATGGTTCAACATACGCAAAACGGTTAACGTAATACACCATATCAACAAAACAAAGAACAAAAACCACATGATCTTATCAATAGATGCAGAAAAGGCTTTTGATAAAATACAACACAATTTTATGTTTAAGACTCTCAACAAAATGGGTATAGAAGGAAAATATCTCAACATGATAAAGGCCATATATGATAAACCATCAGCCAACATCCTATTAAACGGCATAAAACTGAGGACTTTCTACCTTAAATCAGGAACAAGACAGGGTTGTCCACTCTCTCCACTCTTATTCAACGTGGTGCTAGAAGTTCTGGCCAGAGCAATCAGACAAGACAAAGAAATAAAAGGCATCCATATCGGAAAAGAAGAAGTAAAGCTATCACTTTTTGCTGATGATATGATCCTATACATCGAAAACCCGAAGGACTCCACAAAAAGATTATTAGAAACAATAAACCAATACAGTAAGGTCGCAGGATACAAAATTAACATACAAAAGTCCATAGCCTTTCTATATGCCAACAATGAAATATTAGAAAACGAACTCAAAAAAATAATCCCCTTCACGATTGCAACAAAAAAAATAAAATACCTAGGAATAAACATAACAAAGAACGTAAAGGACCTATATAATGAAAATTACAAAGCATTGTTAAGGGAAATCGAAAAAGATACAATGAGATGGAAAAATATTCCTTGTTCTTGGATAGGAAGAATAAATATAATCAAAATGGCCATATTACCCAAAGCAATATACAAATTTAATGCAATTCCCATCAAAATCCCTATGAGATTTTTTAAAGAAATGGAACAAAAAATCATCAGATTTATATGGAACTATAAAAAACCCCGAATAGCCAAAACAATCCTAAGGAAAAAGAATGAAGCTGGGGGCATTACAATACCTGACTTTAAACTATATTATAGGGCCACGATAATCAAAACAGCATGGTATTGGCAAAAAAATAGACACTCAGACCAATGGAACAGAATAGAAAGCCCAGAAATAAAACCACATATATATGGTCAAATAATCTTTGATAAAGGGGCCAACAACACACAATGGAGAAAAGAAAGCCTCTTCAACAAATGGTGTTGGGAAAACTGGAAAGCCACATGCAAAAGAATGAAACTCAACTACAGCCTGTCCCCGTGTACTAAAATTAATTCAAAATGGATCAAAGACCTAAATATAAGACCTGAAACTATAAAGTACATAGAAGAAGACATAGGTACTAAAATCATGGACCTGGGTTTTAAAGAACATTTTATGAACTTGACTCCAATGGCAAGAGAAGTGAAGGCAAAGATAAATGAATGGGACTACATCAGAATTAAAAGTTTTTGCTCAGCAAGAGAAACTGATATCAAAATAAACAGACAGCCAACTATATGGGAACTGATATTTTCAAACGACAGCTCAGATAAGGGCCTAATATCCAAAATTTACAAAGAACTCATAAAACTCAACAACAAACAAACAAACAATCCAATAAAAAAATGGGAAGAGGACATGAACAGACACTTCTCCCAGGAAGAGATACAAATGGCCAACAGATATATGAAAAGATGCTCAGCTTCATTAGTCATTAGAGAAATGCAAATCAAAACTACAATGAGATACCACCTCACTCCTGTTAGATTAGCTATTATCAACAAGACGGGTAATAGCAAATGTTGGAGAGGCTGTGGAGAAAAAGGAACCCTCATTCACTGTTGGTGGGACTGTAAAGTAGTACAACCATTATGGAGGAAAGTATGGTGGTTCCTCAAAAAACTGCAAATAGAACTACCTTATGACCCAGCAATCCCTCTACTGGGTATATACCCCAAAACCTCAGAAACATTGATACGTGAAGACACATGTAGCCCCATGTTCATTGCAGCACTGTTCACAGTGGCCAAGACATGGAAACAACCAAAAAGCCCTTCAATAGAAGACTGGATAAAGAAGATGTGGCACATATACACTATGGAATACTACTCAGTCATAAGAAATGATGACATCAGATCATTTACAGCAAAATGGTGGGATCTTGATAACATTATAAGGAGTGAAATAAGTAAATCAGAAAAAAACAAGAACTACATGATTCCATACATTGGTGGAACATAAAAATGAGACTAAGAGACATGGACAAGAGTGTGGTGGTTACCAAGGGTGGGGGGGGAGGGAGGACATGGGAGGGAGGGACGGAGGGAGAGAGTTAGGGGGAGGGGGAGGGGCACAGAGAACTAGATAGAGGGTGACGGAGGACAATCTGACTTTGGGCGAGGGGTTTGCAAAATAATTTGATGACAAAATAACCTAGACATGTTTTCTTTGAATATATGTACCCTGATTTATTAACGTCATCCCATTACCATTAATAAAAATTTATTAAAAAAAAAAAAAAAGTAAAGACATTGAGTGCACCAACTACTCATACAGTTCCTAGCACAGTGCCAGGTATATGATGGGAACATTCAAGGGCTTTATAAAAGCATTGATGGAAGGAGAGACGGAAAACAACATGAACTGATAGATTGCCAGAAATCAAATCACTGAGAATACACAAAATATTTACAGAACCGGCAAATTGGAAGCAACGTTTGTGGACAATCCTCCCTACTATTATTTTCTTTGGATCTGTTCTGAGGCGTGATTGCCAAGATGCACACGAGGTGGCAGCAGAAAAGCACATGTAACAGAGACCATTATTGTATGTGATATGCAGCAAGTTTTAGCCAACCCCAGAGGATTAAAATAATATCAAATATGTCTATTGCTTTCACTAGAGTTAACGTTGAAACGAGTAGCAAACAGTAACTGGAAATTCCTTATATTTACAAGTTATAAAAGTATGTTCTAAATATTCTTGGTTCCAACATTGATAGATAAAGCACAATTCCCAACTGCTGTGTTTTTTCAGGTGAACTGCTCTGAGCTGTTATTCCCAAGGTGAACAGGAGGTGGCAGCTGAGAAGCGCACTTGGAAAACATTTTCCACAGACAATCCTGTATGTTCTTTCAAGCAAGTTTCAACTACCTCAAACCTTTGAAATGATATAAAGCATGTTTCTTCTTGTCATTACACTTACTCTAGAAATCAGTAATAAAAACTAACTAAAAAACCCTTTCTGTTTTAAGTTAAGAAATTCACTCCTAAATAACCCCTGCTCAAAATAAAAAATTCAAGTTACAAAATACTTTAAACTTAATGGAAATAAAAACTACATAAGAAAACCTATGGAAAAATGTTGTGAAGAATACATTTTAGTGGATAAAAACATTAAAATACACAAGCTCACCAGCTTTAGCTCAATGGTCTCACTGGCTCAAGCAAGAGGTTACTAATTCTGCTGTAGTTTCCTGGTCAAGGTACAATGAGAGAGCAGTCAATGAGCAACTAAGGTGTCACAACAAAAGTGATGATTGATTTGTGACACAGCACATAATAAAAAAAACTCTTTACCTTTCTGTCTGTGTGTCTTTATCTATCCCTCTCTCTGACTCTTTCACTGTCTCTGTAAAAAAAAAACAACAAAAAAAAACAAAAGAAAAAACAAAGAAATAAAAGATTAACAGAGATATTTGGCGGGTTTATACCATATTTGCCCTCATTTAAGACTCATCATTTTTGAAAAATGTGGGGTTTGAAAACTGGGTGCGTCTTATACAGTGTTTGTAGTATATTTTACTTGCATATCCTGTTCCTTTGCATTTGTTATCATTTTCTGAAATTTTGTGCCCCAAAATGAAGGTGCGTCTTCTACAGAGAGGCATATTTTGCATGGGGAAATATGGTACTCTACAACCTTACTACCTATTTTCTCTTGGGGTGAGATTATAAAAAACATAATTCATTCTTCTATGCAACTTAAGCAGTGAAAACAACAAAAAATAACCATTGTCATTTTTTCTTTTATTTAATTTTTAAAGTTAGAGAGAGGATGTGGGAGGAAAAAGACAGACAGTCCGAAACATCAATCTGTTTCTCTATGTGCCTTGAACCAGGACCAATCCTCTGACATTACTGTATGAGTGTGATGCTCTAACTAGTGAGCTCTCTGCTGTAAGCAAGCCATTGTCTCTACGGGGACAAAATTACTAGAGACAACTTGAGGCAAATGAAAAATAAAATAATAATCTAGTCTGCTCTGGTGACAACATCAGAAGACTTTTCTAGGCTCTTGTCAGTCAGGGGCATATACAAGCAGTATTCCTGATTGTTGAGCATGAATTCACACTTTTCCTAACATGCACTTTTTCTTGTGCTGTGGCAGCAGTCCAGACTGAGAAACCTCCTAAGCTTTGGTTTTCCAAATTTATCTGAGGCGGGTCAGCACTTAAAATTTAGGTTCTTTTGGTCAGTGCATGGCATATAATAAAAATTCAATAAGTATTTTATGAAAAAGTGAAAAATATTCATTTGCATATGTACACAAATATCCACAAATGAAAGACACGATTGAAAAAGAGAGGTATACTCACATACCTTGCACATCTATGCACACATTGGGTACACGCACCCAATGTACCTGAGTAAATATGCATAGAGAAATATAATTTGTAAACAAAGAATATGGAAAGAAAATGGCTAAAGTTATCAGTTGATATCTATGTATGAAAATTTGTTGTTTTGTTTTTCTTATTATTTTTTTGCATTTCTGCAATAAGAATACCTTTTTTATAATAAAAAGCTGTTAAAATACTCTATACTTGTCAAATAAAAGCACATCATAATTTACAATACATCAAGTAGATTTAAATAAAAGAAGTTCAAAAGACAGATGTAAAAATAGTAGAATGGGAAGTGACTGAGTGCATGGACATGAGTGAGTTACATGAGTTTTGTAAAGATGAGTCTTATACATGGAGAAATATGGTATACACCCTCCAAATGTCTCTGTGACCATTTATTTTATTCCTTTTTTTTTACAGAGACTGGAGAGAGTCTGTGGAAAGAATAGATAGGGACAGACAGACAGAAATGGACAGAGTTTTTATTATGTGCCATGTCACAGATAAATCATCAATTTTTTGTTGTGACCCCTTACATGGTCATTGACTCCTGTCTCGTATATGACTTGACCAAGGGACTACAACTGATCCAATGACCGATTGCCTGAGCCAATGACCTTGGGCTTAAGCTGGTGAGCTTTGCTCAAATCATATGAGCCCTCGGTCAAGCTGGCCACCCTGGAATCTCAAACATGGGTTTCCTGCATTCCAGTCGAATGCTCTAACCACTGTACAATCACTTGCTCAGGCTGTGAACAGTTTTTTTTTTACTTTCTCTAGATTTTTTTAGTATCCTGTTTCTTAATATAGGTAGAAAGGGCTGTATATTTTAAGGTTTTCTTGCCATAAAATATATTGATCACTACATTTTACAATAGGTTTCTTTATGTAGTTTTTATTTCAAATAATATTAAGGTATTTTGAATCTTGAATTGTGATTTTGAGGGGGGGTTATACAGGAATAATTTCCGTACCATCAGAAAATGGAATTTTTTGTTAATTTCTATTACTTCTTACTATATTAAGTGTAATGACAACAAGAAAAATGTTTTATATCATTTATAAGGTTTGAGGTAATGGAAACTTCCTTGAAAGGACATACAGGATTATCTGTGATAAATGTTTTCCAAGTGCGCTTCCCTGGCTCAACCTCGTGTGCACATTTGGAATAACAGCTCAGAAGAATTCACCTCGAAAAATACATCAGTTGGGTGTTGTCCATTATTTATCAGTGTTGAATTCAAGGATATCTAAAAGAAACATTTATAACTTGTAAAGATAAATTCTAGTTACTGCTTGCTAGTTCTTTCAACGTTAATTGAAGTGAAAGCAAGACATATAATTGGTATCATTTCAATCCTCTGAAGTTGGCTGGAACTTGCTTCATAACACATACAATAATGGTCTCTGTTACATGTGCTTCTCTGCTGACACCTCATGTGCACCTTGGGAATCACGTATCATTACTGGTGCAAAGGAATATTTTGGTTGACAGCGTTATCTATAAACTTTGATTCTAATTTGCAGTTTCTGTAAAGATTTTATGTATCCTTAGTGGTTTGTTTTCTGAAAATCTCTTGGATCATCTTGTTTTTCTCCTTTATTTATAACCATGCTTTCATAAAGTCTTTGAAAGTGCCCATCATATACCAGGCACTGTGCTAGGAATCCATGTACGTGCACTCAATGACTTTCATTTCTATGCTTTTAACTTCTGTCTTTTTAACTTATTTTTTTCTGTATTTTTCTGAAGCTGGAAATGAGAGAGACAGTCAGACAGACTCCCGCATGCGCCCGATCGAGATCCACTCGGCACTCCCACTAGAGGGCAAAGCACTGCCAACCAGGAGTGGATGCTCTGCACCCCCGGTTTATAGCCCTGTTGTGACCAGAGCCACTGCAGTGCCCGGGTTATCTTTGCTCCAATGGTGCCTTGGCTGTGGGAGGGGAGGGGAGAGACAGAGAGGAATGAGAGGGTGAGGGGTTGAGAAGAAGATTGGTGCTTCTCCTGTATGCCTTGGCCAGAAATCAAACCCTGGACTTCTGCACACGTGGCCGACGCTCTACCACTGGGCCCAACCAGCCAGCCAGGGTTTAACTTCTTTTACATACATCTACTTTGTGTTTTGTAAAATAGGATGTGCTTTGATTTGACAAGTACGTTGAATTTTAACAGCTTTTTCATTATAAAAAATGTATTCTTATTGCAGGAGTGCAAGAAAAATGATCTCAAAAACAAGAACATCAACAAATGTTCATACAGATATATCTACTGTTAATATTAGGACATTTTCTTTTCATATTTTTTGTGTACCTCTTATATTTCTCTGTGTATATATACTCTGGTATATTGGGTGTGTTTACATCTGTGTGCATTGATGTGCATTGCACATGAGCATATCCCTCTGGGTCCACAGTGTCTGTCATTTGTGCATATCTGCGTACGTATTCAAATGAATATTTATTTAGTCATTCAGGAAACATTTATTGTATTTCTATTATGTCCCAGGCACTGTGCTTGACACTGTTGGCCAATATTAAATGAGACAGACTTACTTTTTGTGTTTATGAATACTACACTGTCATGGGGTAACAGAAAGAAAAAAAATATACAGAAATAAGAAAATATAGAAGTTATGAAAAAAAGACCCTGGGAGGTGTTCTGTGAGGAAAAGAACCTAGCTTGTATATGGTGACCAATGCTCAGAAAAATTCTGATGTCAAAATCTTAGGAGCTCTATTAGTCTGGACTGCTGCAATGGCACAAGAGAAAGTCCATGTTAGGAAAGGGGTCACTTTGTCTAAACAATTAGTAATAGTGATTATGCCCCTCAATTTCAAGGGTAAATAAAAGTCTTCAGGTGAGGTCACCACAGCAGACCAGATTATCATTTTATTTTTAAATTTCCTCTGGTTTTCTCTAGTAAATTTTTCCCCAAAAGACAAAGGCTTGCTCTCACCAGAGAGCTCAGTATTTAAAGCATCACACACATATGCTAATGTCGTAGGTTTGCTCCTGGGTCAAGGCACATACAGATAAAAATTGATGTTACTGACTATCTGTCTGTATTTTCCCCCCTTTATCCTGTATCTAACATGAATAACTAAATAAAAGAAAAAATGACAATGGATTTTTTCATGTTGTTTTTACAGCTTAAATTGAAGAGAAGAATGAGTTATGTTTTTCAAAATCTCATCCCAATAGGAAATAAATGGTAAGGTTAAAGCCCCAGAGTTCCTCATGTTTAAGAAGCGTCTCTGTATAAGACGCACCTTAATTTTAAGGCACATATTTTGTGAAAATGATAACAAATGCGAATAAATGGAAAATGCAAGTAAAAAATACTACAACCACTGTATAAGACGCATGCAGTTTTCTAATTCCACAATTTTTAAAAAAGATGAGTCTTATATATGGAGAAATACGGTATACACCCTGCAAGTGTCCCTGTGAACATTTCTTCTTTTTTCTTTCTTTTTTTTTTTACAGAGACAGGGAGAGAGTCAGAGAGAGAAATAGATAAGGACAGACAGACAGAAACGGACACAGTTTTTATTAAGTGCCAGGTCACAGATAAATCATCAATTTTTCGTTTTGACCCCTTACATGTTCATTGACTCCTGTCTCATATGTGACTTGACCAGGGGGCTACAACTGATCGAGTGACTGATTGCTTGAGCCAGTGACCTTGGGCTTAAGCTGGTGAGCTTTGCTCAAATCATATGAGCCCATGGTAAAGCTGGCGACCTTGGAATCTAAAACCTGGGTTCCCTGCATTCCAGTCGAATGCTCTAACCATTGTACATCACCTGCTGAGGCTGTGAACAGTTTTTTTTTACTTTCTTTGGATTTTATTTAGTATCCTGGTTCTTAATATAGGTAGAAAGGCTATGGATTTTAAGGTTTTCTTGCCATAAAATATATTCATTACTACATTTTTCAATAGGTTTCTTCTTGTAGTTTTTATTTCCAATAATATTAAGTTATTTTGCAACTTGAATTGTGATTTTGAGGAGGAGTTTATTTAGGAATAATTTCCTTACTGTCAAAAAATGGAATTTTTGGTTAATTTTTATTATTGCTTACTATATTAAGTGTAATGACAACAAGAACCATGTTTTATATCATTTCTAAGGTTAGAGGTAGTGTAAACTTCCTTGAAAGAACATACAGGATTATCTGTGGTAAATGTTTTCCATGTGTGCTTCCCTGCCTCAACCTCGTGTGCACCTTTGGAACAACAGCTCTGATGAGTTCACCTGGAAAAATACATCAGTTGGGTGTTGTGCATTATCTATCAATGTTGAATTCAAGGCTATCTAAGAAATTTTATAGTTTGTAAATATAAGGAAATTCTTATTACTGCTTGCTAGTTCTTTCAACGTTAATTGAAGTGAAAGCAAGAGATATAATTGGTATCATTTCAATCCTCTGAAGTTGGCTGGAACTTGCTCCAAAGCACATACAATAATGTTCTCTGTTACATGTGCTTCTCTGCTGACACCTCGTGTGCATCTTTAGAATCACGCCTCATTACTAGTGCAAAGGAATATTTTGGTTGACAGCATTGTCTATAAACTTTGATTCTAATTTGCAGTTTCTGTAAAGATTTTATGTATCCTTAATGGTTTGTTTTCTGAAAATGTCTCGGTTCATCTTGTTTTTCTCCTTTCTTTATAACCATGGTTTCATAGAGCCTTTGAAAGTGCCCATCATATACCAGTTACTGTGCTAAGAACTCTGTATGTGCACTCAATGAATTCCATTTCTATGCTTTTAACTTCTGTCTTTTTAACTTCTTTTTTTCTGTATTAGAAATACAGTCAGACAGATTCCCGCATGCTCCCGACCGAGATCCACTGGGCACGCCCACCAGGGGGCGAAGCTCTGCCAACCAAGGGAGGATGCTCTGCACCCCCAGGTCATAGCCCTGTTGCAACCAAAGTTGGGTTATATCAATCAAAGTTGAAACCAAGGCTATCTAAAAAGAAACTTTTATAACTTGTAAGTATAAGGAATTTCTAGTTAGTGCTTGCTCCTTCTTTCTACGTTAATTGTAGTGAAAGCAAAAGATATACTTGGTATCATTTCAATCCTCTAAAATTGGCTGGAACTTGCTGCATAGCACATACAATAATGGTCTCTGTTACATGTGCTTCTCTGCTGACACCTCGTGTGCATCTTGGGAATCACACCTCATAACTGGTGCAAAGGAATATTTTGGTAGACAGCGTTGTCTATAAACTTTGATTCTAATTTGCAGTTTCTGTAAAGATTTTATGTATCCTTAATGGTTGTTTTCTGAAAATCTCTCGGTTCATTTTGTTTTTCTCTTTTCCTTCCAGCCATGCTTTCATAAAGCCTTTGAAAGTGCCCATCATATACCAGGCACTGTGCTAGGAACTCATGTATGTGCTCTCAATGCCTTCCATTTCTACGCTTTTTACTTCTGCCTTCTTAACTTCTTTTTGTTCTGTATTTTTCTGAAGCTGGAAATGAGAGAGACAGTCAGACAGACTTCCATATGCGCCTGACTGAGTTCCACTCAGAACACCCACCATAGAGCAAAGCTCTGCCACCAGGGTCCGATGGTCTGCACCCCTAGGTCATAGCCTTGTTTTGACCAAAGCCACTCTAGCATCTGGGGCAGAGGCCAAGGAGCCATCTCCAGCTCCCGGGTTATCTTTGCTCCAATGGTGACTCGGCTGCAGGAGGGGAAGAGAGAGACAGAGAGGAAGGAGAGGTGCAGTGGTGTAGAAGCAGATAAATCTTCTCCTGTGTGCCCCAGCCAGGAATCAAACCTGGGGTCTGCACATGAGGCCGACGCTCTACCACTGAGCCAACCAGACAGGGCTTACCTTCTTTTATATACATCTACTTCGTGTATTATAAAATAGGATATTTTTTGATTTGAAAAGAATTTTGAATATTATCAGCTTTTGCATTATAAAAATGTATTCTTATTGCAGGAGTGCAAGAAAAATGATATCAAAAGCAATCACAACAAATTTTCATACAGATATATCTACAGTTAATATTAAAACATTTTCTTTCCATATTCTTTGTGTACCTCTTATATTTCTTTATGTATATATACTCAGGTACATTGGGTGTGTGTTCATCTGTGTGCATAGATGTGAATTGCACATGAGCATATCTCTCTGTGTACACAGTGTCTGTTATTTGTTGATATCTGTGTATGTATGCAAATGACTATTTATTCATTCATTCAGGAAACATTAATTGTATTTCTATTATGTGCCAGGCACTGTGCTCAACATTGGTTGCCTATAGTGAATGAGTCAGACTCACTTTCTGTCTTCATGAATAGTACACTGTCATGGCGTAGACAGAAAAATATATATATACATGAATAAAATAATCGTAAGGTTAACGAGCTCTGAATTTGATAGTGCAATATCTTTGTTGTCATTTATGACTTATTGTGGCAAGGTTCAGTATATCAGTTTCTCAGAAGGCAGATCTGAGACATAAGTCGTGGTATTTCAGCAATGCGTGTTCTCAGATATAAAACAGAAAAATATAAAAGTTTTGAAACAAAGACCCTGGGAGGTGTTCTGTGAGCAAAAGAACGCAGCTTGTATGTGGTGACCAATGCTCAGATAAATTCTGATGTCCAAGGCTTAGAAAGTCTTTCAGTCTGGACTGCTGCCATGGCACAAGAGAAAAGTGCATGTTAAGAAAGGGTTCACTTTGTGCAAAAAAATTAAAAATAGTGATTATGCACCTGAATTTCAAGAGCAAAGAGAAGTCTTCTGGTGTTGTCACCACAGCAGACTATATTATCATTTTATTTTATTTACCTCTTGTTTTTTCCAGAAAATTTTTTCCCCAAAAGACAATGGCTTGCTCTCACCAGAGAGCTCAGTAGTGAAAGCATCACACCCATACACTAATGTCATAGGTTTGCTCCTGTGTCAAGGCACATACAGAAACAGATTGATGTTTCTGACTATCTGTCTGTCTTTTTCCCTCTTTATCCTGCCTTTAACATGAATAAATAAATAAAAGAAAAAATGACAATGGCTTTTCTTTTGCTGTTTTTGCGGCTTAAACTGCATAGAAGAATGAATTATGTTTTTCAAAATCTCACCCAAAGGGGAAATAAATGGTAAAGTTGTAAAGTACCATATTTCCCCATGTAAAAGAATCCTCCCTGTATAAGACACACCTTAATTTTGGGTCACAAATTTTGAAAAATGATAACAATTGCGAATAAATGTGAAATGCAAGTAAAAAAATACTTAACCAGTGTATAAGGCACACCTAGTTTTCTTACCCCACATTTTTCAAAAAAGATGAGTCTTATACATTGGGAAATATGGTATATACCCTCCAAATGTGTCTGTGAACATTTCTTTTTACATTTTTTTAAGAGACAGGGAGTCAGAAAGAGGGATAGATAGGGACAGACAGAAAAAAGTGGAGAGAGTTTTTTATGTGCCAGGTCAGAGATCAATCATCTGTTTTTTGTTCTGACCCCTTGTATGTTCATTGACTCCTGTCTAATATGTGCCTTGACCAGGGGGCTACAGCTTATCTAGTGACAGCTTCCTCAATCCAGCGACCTTGGGCTCAAGCTGGTGAGCTTTGCTAAAACCACATGAGCCCACGTTCAAGCTGGCGCCATTGGAATCTCAAACCTGCGTCCTTCGCATTCCAGTCAAATGCTCTAACCACTGTGACATCACCTGCTCAGGCTGTGAAGATTAATTTCTTTTACATTCTCAGGATTTTATTTAGTATTCTGGTGTTTAGTATGGGTGGAAAGTTTGTGTATTTTAAGGTTTTCTTGCCCTAAAATATATTCATCACTACATTTTTCCATAAGTTTTCTTATGTAGTTTTTATTTCCATTAATTTTAAGGTATTTTGCAACTTGAATTGTGATTTTGAGGTGGGTATTATTTAGGAGTGAATTTTCTTACCTTCAAAAAAGGGATTTTTAGTTCATTTCTATTACTGTTTACTATATTAAGTGTAATGACAACAAGAAACATGTTTTATATCATTTCTAAGGTTAGACGTTGTTGAAACTTTCTTTTAAGAACATACAAGATTAACTGTGGTAAATGCTTTCCAAGTGCGATTCCCTGTTGCCACGTTGTGTACAAATTCTGAATAACAGCTCAGATTAGTTTACCTGGAAAGATATATCAGTTGGGTGTTCTGCTTTATCTTTCAATGTTGAATCCAAGGCTAATTAAAAGAAAATATTATAACTTGTAAATATAAAAAATTTCTAGTTACTGCTTGCTACTTCTTTCAACGTTCATTGAAGTGAAAGCAAGAGATATACTTGTTATCATTTTCATTCTCTGAATTTGGCTGGAACTTGCTCCATAGCACATACAATAATGGTCTCTACATGTGCTTCTCTGCTGCCACTTTGTGTGCATATTGGGAATCAGGCTTCAGTACAGGTCCAAAGGAATATTTTGTTAGAGAGCATTCTTTGTAATCATTGATTAAAAATTGCCGTTCCTGTCAAGTTTTTGTGTACACTTAGTGGTTCATTTTCTGAAAATCTCTCAGTTCATCTTGTTTTTTTACTTTCTTTCCAGCCATGCTTTAAAAAACCTTTGAAAGTGCCCATCATATACCAGGATTTTCTAGGAACTCATGTTCCTGCACTCAATGAGTTCCCATTCTACTCTTTTAAATTCTGTCCTTTTAACTTCTTTTATAAAAATCAACTTCGTGTATTGTAAAATAAGATGTGCTTTGATTTGACAGGTATGTTGAATTTTAGCAGCTTTATCATTATGAAAAATGTATTCTTATTGCAGAAGTGCAAGAAAAATGATCTCAAAAACAACAATAAATTTTCATACAGATATATCTACTGGTAATACTAGGACATTTTCTTTCCATATTTTTTGTGTACCTCTTATATTTCTCCATGTATATATACTCTGGTATATTGGGTGTGTTTACATCTGTGTGCATAGATATGCATTGCACATGAGCATATCTCTCTGTGTCCACAGTGTCTGTCATTGTTGCATATCTGTATACATATGCAAATGAATATATATTCATTCATTCAGAAACATTTATTGTATTTCTATTATGTGCCAGGCACTGTGCTGGACACTCTTTGCCTATACTGAATGAGACAGACTCACTTTTTGTGTTTATGAATACTACACTGTCAGGAGATTACAGGAAGAAAAAAATATACATAAATAAAATAATTGTAAGTTTATCAAGCACTGAATTTGGTAGTCCAATATCTTTGGTGTCAGTTATGATTATTGTGGTGAGGTTCAGTATATAATTTTCTCAGAAGGCAGAGTTGAAACATCAATCTCGGGTTTCAGCAATAGGTGTTCACAGATATAAAACTGAGAAAATATAGAAGTTATGAAACCAAGACCCTGGGAGGTGTTCTGTAAGCAAAAGAACCTAGCTTGTATGTGGTGACAAATGCTCAGATAAATTCTGATGTTCAAGGCTTAGGGGGTCTCTCAGCCTGGACTGCTGCCACAGCACATGAGAAAGTGCATGTTAGAAAAGGGGTCACTTTTTGCTAAAGAATTAGAAATAGTGATTATGCACCTGAATTTAAAGAGCAAAGAGAAGTCTTCTGGTGTTGTCACCATGGCAGACTAGTTTATCATTTTATTTTTAAGTACCTTTTTTATTTTCTTGAAAATTTTTTCCCCAAAACACAATGGCTTGCTCTCACCAGAGAGCACAGTAGTGAAAGCATCACACCCATATGCTAATGTCATAGGTTTGCTCCTGTGTCAAGGCACATACAGAAACAAATTGATATTTCTGACTGACTGTATTTTTCTCACTTTATCCTGCATCTAACATGAATAAATAAATTTAAAAAATGACAATGGCTTTTTTGTTGTTGTTTTTGCAGCTTAAATTACATAGAAGATTGAATTATGTTTTTCAAAAGCTCACCCCAAGTGGAAATAAATGGTAACGTGTTAAAGTCAAATAATTTCCCATGTATAAGGAGCCTCCCTGTATAAGACGCACCTTAATTTTGGGGCCCAAATTTTGAGAAAATGATAATAAATGCAAATAATGGGAAATGCAAGTAAAAAATACTACAACCACTGTATAATATGCACGCAGTTTTCTAACCCAACATTTTTCAAAAAGGATGAGTCTTATACATGGATAAATATGGTATACACCATCCAATTGACTCTGAATCATGTCTTTTTTTCCTTTTTTTTTTCAGAGACAGAGAGAGAGTCAGATAGAAAAATAGATAAGGACAGACAGACAAAAATGGAGAATTTTTATTATTTGCCAGGTCACAGATCAATTATCAGTTTTTCGTTGTGACCCCTTACATGTTCATTGACTCCTGTCTCATATGTGACTTGACCAGGGGTCTACAACTGATCGAGTGAATGATTGCTTGAGCCAGTACACGTGGGCTTAAGCTGGTGAGCTTTGCTCAAATCATATGAGCCCATGGTCAAGCTGGCGCCCTTTGGATCTCAAACCTGGGTTCCCCGCCTTCCAGTCGAATGCTCTAACCATTGGCCATCGCCTGCTCCAGCTGTGAATATTTTTTTCTTTTACTATCTCTGGATTTTTTTTAGTAGCCTGGTTCTTAATATGGGTGGAAAGGCTGAGTATTTTAATGTTTTCTTGCCCTAAAATATATTAATCACTACATTTTTACATTGGTTTCCTTTTGTAGTTTATATTTCCATTAATTTAAAGTGTTTTACAACTTGAATGATGATTTTGAGGGGGATGTTATCTAGGAGTGAATTTCCATACCTTCAAAAAAGTGATTTTTAGTTTTTTTCTATCACTGTTTACTATATTAAGTGTAATGACAACAAGAAACATGCTTGACATTATTTCTAAAGATAGGGGTAGTTGAAACTTGCTTGAAAGAACATACAAGATTATCTGTGGTAAATGTTTTCCAAGTGCGCTTCCCTGCTACCACCTCCTGTGCACCTTGGGAATAACAGCTCAGTTCAGTTCACCTAGAAAAATACATCAGTTGGCAGTTGTGCATTATCTATTAATGTTGAATCCAAGTCTATCTAAAAGAAACTTTTAAAACTTGTAAATATAAAAAATTTCTAGTTAGTGCATGCTACTTCTTTCAACTTTAATTGCAGTGAAACAAGAGATATACTTGGTATCATTTCAATCCTCTGAAGTTGGCTGGAACTTGCTCTATAGCACATACAATACTGTTCTCTGTTACATGTGCTTCTCTCTGTCACCTCATGTTCATTTTGGAAAATCACGCCTCAGTACAGTTCCAAAGGCATAGTTTGGTAGAGAACATTTACTATAACCTTTGATTCCAATTTGCCTTTTCTGTAAAGATTTTATATATTTTTAGTGGTTTGTTTTCTGAAAATCTCTCAGTTCATCTTGTTTTTCTCTTTCCTTCCAGCCATAATTTCATAAAGCCTTTGAAAGTGCCCATTATATACCAGGCACTGTGCTAAGAACTCATGTCTCTGCACTCAATGACTTCCATTTCTATGCTTTTATCTTCTCTTTTAACTTCTTTTTTTGTATTTTTTGAAGGAAGAAACAGGGAGAGACAGTCAGACAGACTCCCACATGCGCCCAACCGAGATCTACTTGGTACGCCCACCAAGGTTGACGCTCTGCCCACCGGGGGTCGAAGCTCTGCACCCCTGGGTTGTCGCCCTCTTGCAACCAGAGACACTCTAGAGCCTTGGGAAAAAGGCAAGGAGCCATCCCTAATGCCCCGGCCATCTTTGCTCCAATGGTGCCTTGGCTGTGGGAGGGGAAGAGAGAGACAGAGAGAAAGGAGAGGGTGAGGGGTGGAGAAGCAGATGATTGCTTCTCCTGTGTGCCCTGGCCAGGAATCAAACCCAGGACTTCTGCATGCAAGGCCGACCCTCTACCACTAAGCCAACCAGACAGGGCTTAACCTCTTTTACATGTTTCTACTTCATGTATTTTAAAATAGGATGTGCTTTGATTTGACAAGTATGTTGAATTTTAACAGATTTTTCATTATATAAAATGTATTCTTATTGCAGTAGTGCACAAAAAATGATCTGAAAAACAACCACAACATATTTTCATACAGATATAACTACAGTTAATATTAGGACATTTTCTTTCCATATTCTTTGTTTACCTATTTTATATCTCTATGTGTATATACTCAGGTACATCGGGTGTGTGTACATCTGTGTGCATAGATGTGTATTGCACATGAGTGTATCTCTCTGTGTCCACAGTGTCTGCTATTTTTGAATATCTGTGTATGTATGCAAATGACTATTTATTCATTCATTCAGAAACATTTATTGTATTTCTATTATGTGTCAGGCACTGTGCTCGACATTGGTTGCCTATAGTGACTGAGTCAGACTCACTTTCTGTCTTTATGAATACTACACTCTCATGGCATAGAAAGAAAAATATATAAATACATTAATAAAAAATCGTAAATTTAATGAGCACTGAATTTTGTATTGCAATATCTTTGGTGTTAGTTATAACTTATTGAGGAAAGGTTCAGTATAACAGTTTCTCAGAAGGCAGAGCTCAGACATAAGTCTCGGTGTTTCAGCAATGCATGTTCACAGATGTAAAACTGAGAAAATATAGAAGTTATGAAACAAAGAACCTGAGAGGTGTTCTGTGAACAAAAGAACCCAGGTTGTATGTGGTGACCAATGCTCAGATAAATTCTGATGTCCAGGGCTTAGGAGGTCTCTCAGTCTGGACTGCTGCCATGGCACAAGAGAAAGTGCATGTTAGGAAAGGGGTCACTTTGTGCTAAAGAATTAGAAATAGTAATTATGCACCTGAATTTAAAGGGCAAAGAAAAGTCTTCTGGTGTTGTCATCACAACAGACTAGATAATCATTTTCTTTTTAATTACTTCTGATGTTTTCTAGAAAAATTTTTCCCCGAAAGACAATGGCTTGCTCTCACCAGAGAGCTCAGTAGTAAAAGCATCACACCTATACGCTAATGTCATAGGTTTGCTCCTGGGTCAAGGCACATACAGTAACAGATTGATGTTCCTGACTATCTGTCTGTATTTTCCCCACTTTATACTGCATCTAACATGAATAAATAAATAAAATAAAAAATGACAATGGCTTTTTTGTTGTTGTTTTTGCAGCTTAAACAACATAGAATAATAAATTATATTTTTCAAAATCTCACCCCAAGAAGAAATAAATGGTAAGGTCTTAAAGTCCCATATTTCCCCATGTATAAGAAGCCTCCTTGTATAAGACACACCTTAATTTTGGGGCACAAATTTAGAGAAAATGATAACAAAGGCGAATAAATTTTAAAAGCAAGTAAAAAATACTATAACCACTGTATAAGATGTACCCAGTTTTCTAACCCCACATTTTTCAAAAGAGATGAGTCTTATACATGGAACAATATGGTATACACCCTCCAAATGTCTCTGTGAACATTTCTTTTTTTCCATGTTTTTTTTTACAGAGACAGGGAGAGAGTCAGAGAGAGAGAGTGATAGAAACAGACAGACATAAAGGGGCTGAGTTTTAATTATGGGCCATGTCACAAATCAATCATCAGTTTTTTGTTGTGAGCTCTTACGTGTTCTCTGACTTCTGTCTCATATGTGCCTTGAGAAGGGGGCTACAGCTGAAAGAGTGACTGCTAGCTAGAGCCAGCGACCTTGGGCACAAGTTGCTGAGCTTTGCTCAAACCACATGAGCCCATGCTCAAGCTGGCGCCCTTGGGATCTCAAGCCTGGGTCCTCCACATTCCACTCAAATGCCCTAACCAATGTGCAATCGCCTGCTCAGTCTGTGAACATTTTTTTTTACTATCTCTGGATTTTATTTAGTATCCTTGTTCTTAATATAGGTAGAAAGGCTATGTATATTAAGGTTTTTTTGCCATAAAATATATTCATCACTACATTTTTTCAATAGGTTTCCTTTTGTAGTTCTTATTTCTAATAATTTTGAGGTATTTTGTAACTTGAATTGTGATTTTTAGCGGGGGAGTTATTTATGAATAATGTTTTTACCATCAAAAAAGAAATTTTTAGTTAATTTCTATTACTGTTTACTATATTAAGTGTAATGACAACAAGAAACATGCTTTATATCATTTCTAAGGTTAGAGGTAGTGGAAACTTTCTTGAAAGAACATACAGTATTATCTGTGGTAAATGTTTTCCAAGTGCACTTCCCTGCCTCCACCTCGTGTGCACCTTTGGAAAAACAGCTCAGATAAGTTCACCTGAAAAAATACATCTGTTGTGTGTTGTGCATCATCTATCAATGTTGAATCAAAGGGTATATAAAAAAACTTTTATAACTTGTAAATATAAATAAATTCTAGTTACTGCTTGCTACTTCTATGAATATTAATTGTAGTGAAAGCAAGACATATACTTGGTATTATTTCAATCCTCTGAAGTTGGCTGGAACTTGCTCCATAGCACATACAATAATGGTCTCTGTTACATGTGCTTCTCTGCTGACACCTCATGTGCATCTTGGGAATCACGCCGCTTTACTGTTGTAAAGGAATATTTTGGTAGACAGCATTGTCTATAAACTTTGATTCTAATTTGCAGTTTCTGTAAAGATTTTATGTATCCTTAGTGGTTTGTTTTCTGAAAATCTCTTGGTTCATCTTGTTTTTCTCTTTTCCTTCCAGCCATGCTTTCATACAGCCTTTGAAAGTGCCCATTATATACTAGGCACTGTGCTAGAAACTCATGTACATTCATTCAATGACTTCTATTTCTACGCTTTTAACTTGTGTCATTTCAACTTCTTTTTGTTCTGTATTTTTCTGGAGCTGGAAACTAGAGAGACAGTCAGACAGACTCCCGCATGCGCCCGACTGAGATCCACTTGGAACGCCCACCAGGGGGTGATGTTCTGCCCACCAGGGACCGATGCTCTGCAACCCCGGGTCGTAGAACTGTTGGGACCAGAGCCACTCTTGCGCTTGGGCAGAACCAAGGAGCCATCTCCAGCGCCCGGGTTATCTTGCTTTAATGGAGCTTCTGCTGCGGGAGGGGAAGGGAGAGACAGAAAGGAAGGAGAGGCGAGAGGTGAAGGAGCAGGTGGTTGCTTCTCCTGTGTGCCATTGCCAGGAATCAAACCCGGGACTTTTGCACGAGAGGCCAACACTCTAGCACTGTGCCAACCACCCAGGGTTTAACTTCTTTTATATACATCTACTTTGTGTATTGTAAAATAGAATGTGCTTTGATTTGAAAAGTATGTTAAATTGTAACATCTTTTTTATTATAAAAATGTATTCTTATTGCAGGATTGCAAGAAAAATGATCTCTAAAACAACAACAACAAATTTTCATACAGATATATCAATTGTTAATATTATGACATTTCCTTTTCCTATTCTTTGTGTACTTCTTATATTTCTCTATGTATATACACTCAGGTACATGGGGTTTGTGTACATCTGTGTGCATAGATGTGCATTGCACATGAGCATATCTCTCTGTGTCCACAGTGTCTGTCATTTCTGGATATCTGTGTATGTATGCAAATGATTATTTAGTCATTCATTTATTCAAGAAACATTTATTGTATTTCTATTATGTGCCAGGCACTGTCCTCAACGCTGGCTGTCTATAGAGAATGAGACAGACTAACTTTCTGTCTTTATGAATACTACACTGTCATGGGGTAGACAGAAAGAAAAAATATATACATAAATTAAAAAATCGTAATTTTAAGAAACACTTGCCTGACCTGTGGTGGCGCAGTGGATAAACTGTCAACCTGGAAGTGCTGAGGTCGCTGGTTCGAAACCCTGGGCTTGCCTGGTCAAGGCACATATGGAAGTTGATGCTTCCTGCTCCTCCCTTCTCTCTCTCTCTCTCTCTCTCTCTCTCTCTCTCCGTTCTAAAATGAATAACTAAATAATAAAAAAAATGCTTTTAAAAAAAAAAGAAAGAAACACTGAATTTGGTAGTGCAATATTTTTGTTGTCAGTTATGATTTATTGTGGCGAGGTTCAGCCTATCATTTCCTCAGAAGGCAGAGCTGAGATGTAAGTCTCAGTTTTTCAGCAATGCATGTTCTCAGGTATAAAACTGAGAAAATATAGAAGTTATGAAACAAAGACCATGGGAGATGTTCTGTGAACAATAGATCCTAACTTTTATGTGGTGGCCAAAGCTCAGATAAATTCTGATGTCCAAAGCATAGGAGGTCTCTCAGTCTGGACTACTGCCAAGGCATAAGAGAAAGTGCATGTTAGGAAAGGGGTCACTTTGTGCTAAGCAAATTGAAATAGTGATTATGCCCCTGAAATCCAAGAGTAAAGAGAATTCTTCAGGTGCTCTCACCACAGCAGATTAGATTTTCATTTTATTTTTTAATTTCTCTGGTTTTTCTAGAAAGTTTTCTCCCCAAAAGACAATGGCTTGCTCTCACCAGATAGCTCAATAGTTAAAGCATCACGCCCAAATGCTAATGTGATAGGTTACTCCTGGGTGAAGGCATATACAGAAACAGATTGATGTTTTTGAATATCTGTCTGTCTTTTTCCCCCTTTATCTTCCCTGTAAAATAAATAAAAAATAAAATAAAATAAAGGAAAATGGCTTTTTTGTTTTTTTTTTTACAGCTTAAATTGCATAGAAGAATGAATTATGTTTTTGAAAATCTCACCCCAAGAGGTAATAAATGGTAAGGTTGTAAAGTACCATATTTCCCCATTTATAAGAAGCCTCCCTGTATAAGATGCACCTTAATTTTGGGACACAAATTGTGAGAAAATGATAACAAATGCCAATAAATGGGAAATGCAAGGAAAAAAATACTACAACCACTGTATCAGATGCACCAAGTTTTCTATCCCCACATTTTTGAAAAGATATGAGTCTTATACATGGGGAAATATGGTATACACTCTCCAACTGTATCTGTGAACATGTCATTTTTCTTTTTCTTTTTATTTTACAGAGACAGGGAGAGAGTCAGGGAGAGAGTTAGATAGGGACAGACAGACAGAAATGGAGAAAGTGTTTATTATGTGCCAGGAAACAGAACAATCATCAGTTTTTTGTTGTGACCCCTTACATGTTCATTGACTCCTGTCTCATATGTGACTTGACCAGGGGGCTACAACTGATCGAGTGACCAATTGCTTGAGCCGTTTAACTTGGGCTTAAGCTGGTGAGCTTTGCTCAGATCATATGAGCCCATGGTAAAGCTGGCGCTCTTGAGATCTGAAACCTGGGTCCTCCGCATTCCAGTCAAATGCTCTAACCACTGCGCTATCGCCTGCTCAGGCTGTGATCATTTTTTTTTTACTTTTC